>NW_016909492.1:846500-894416 GCF_001483705.2 Eufriesea mexicana | reverse complement strand
TCACAGTTAAAACAAACTGCTTTAGATGAAACAGTATAGTATTGGAATCAATTATTTCGTTTAATTATTAGGCTCAAAATCTTATTAAAAATATATATTTCTGATAAATTTCATACTTACGTAATTTTATCCTATACTAATTCATGTCATTTAGAATTATTAATTTGGTTTAGAATTTAAAATTATTATTTGAATTTATTATATATTTCTTAGTAAGGAATTTGTAAAAATAGTATTGGATGTATTTTTAAATTCTAAATTTACTATAATAAAAAAAGTCAGTATTCGTGGATATCAACCTAGTATTGTAAATTAATCTAAAATTATAAATGTGGAATTGTTAATTATATTGTGTTGTATTTGTTGTATTCTGAATCAGTATAATAAGATGATCTACACAAAAATGATCATTTAAAAGTTATTCACTTTTCCTCACTCAAGGAACCTCATAAATCTATAAAGGTATAAAATGCTGCATAATGGTAATAATACATAAAAAAAATTGTTGTAAGTATAAAGTTATACAAGCAGCTAAGAAAAATATGGTAAAATTTCTGGTATTCTAATCCTTCCAGTTTTTGCATAATTACTCTCGTCACACGAGGCCTAAGATTATCTGAATTTATCTGCAGTGAGATTACTTTCTTTTTATTCGCCATTACAAGGTGTCTTCGGCCCAAGTCGTAATTCTACTTGCATGATTTGCAACAATTCTCAAAAATATTGTAAACATTTAACTACTAATCAACAAGTCTCAGTACCGTTAAAATTCCATCTCCTATCAAATCTTTCAAGTATGCCACTTACCAACACTTTCAAATGAAATAAGTACAACATTTTTAACGTAGTCTGAAACGTAGAAATTATTTATTTTTATTTTGCGAAAAAAAAAATTGATTTTCAGAAAGTGATGATATCGAAGCACAAACATAGTTCATTGCCCTTTTCGGAGAATATTTGCGAACGTCCTAGCACGACAGCAGAGAATACTATATTTTCGTGTAATTCCTGGTCATTAAATATTTATCTTTATTTAAATTTTAATCGAAACACAATTCACAGTAGGATAATTACTACTCGTTATCGTGACCATTATTCCCATCGAAACAGTTTACACGAATCTTCATGGAAATCTAGGGAATTCTAAAAGTTGTAAAATGAAAAAAAATTTGTCTTTTTGTTCGATTCTGAGAATGTAAATTTTGATTAAAACATTGAAGCATTTGCAAAGTAAGAGATAAATACGTGGCACGGTTAAGACTGCTAAAAAAGGTAGAATAACGAATAACACTTTTTTGTGGATTTTCATAGTTAGGGTAATTCCGTCTCACAATATAAATATAAAACACGTAACCAATCCTAAGTATTTTGCTACAAAAAAAAAGTATTCTGCTACATCTCTTTCATAATCAGTGTAGAATATTTTTACGTTTGACAACGTCATAGTTCGTTATTCGCATTGGCGCCTGTAAGAATCTTGCAAATATATATACTGCTTACATACAGAAATGTTTCGTGGAGAAGTCGAACCCGATTGGTTATATTTTCATCGTGCCACCGGATAGGATCATAACGAACGGGAGACACGTATTTTTCTTATTGGCCGAATTGTCAGCGTAGTCAAGGCTAGTGTGCCTATAAGGGTGTAGAGGGGGAATCTGGTGGCGTGATCGCCTGTTACCCCTGTGCCATCTCACGAGATGTCCGAGTAACGTATGACACAAAGTAAAACAGGAACACACGATAATTAAAGGTTGCTAAAGATACAGTTTCTCTCGTTCTGTTTTTATATCTGTTGAAATAAAAGACGTAAATTCAGACACGACATTGAATTTCTAGTTGTAATTTATATGCAAACGTGGATATAAATGTACATTTAATAATTTGTGATAAGATAAAATAAAATAATAAGTTGATTTATTTTTCTAACGTAATACTAAGTGAAAGAAATTGCTCGATGAAATATTTTTATTATTTTATTACAATATATAGTTTATTATAAGATATTTCAAAGCTATCGTTTTACCCGCCAAATTCAAATTATCTATTAACTTTAATAATACAGTTACTTATTTATTAATCTTTCTATTATAGATTTTCATGTAATTTGTATTAATTTTTAACTTTCCAACTTGTTTGTTTGTTTATTTTCTTTATTTTTCTGCAAGGTGAACAGTTACACAATCAGTATAATCTATGTAGCCTTTTTCGTAATGGTATTTTATATATAATGTTTGATTATAGTCTATTAGTGATCAGTGATTCTGATAAATACTTATTGAAACACTTCGAATAATACCAAGTATATTATGATATATTGTGATATACATTTTAAAATAGTCGAAAATAGACACTGGATGTTTGTAAACATTTTGATTGCACACAGTAAATTTTTTTTTTCTACTTATATCATCCTTGAATTATTACTTTACAGTAAATATCAATGGACAAATTAATATTTTTTCTCTACCACTATATATATATATTTTTATTGATAATTATATGTATTACAGTAGCACCAATATATGTTTTTATTTTTATTGAGAAACATTTTAATATACATAATGTTAAAGAATATTAATCAATCAATTTAAAAAACTGAAAGAATACAAATATTTTTATATCACTCTAGAAATGATAATATCAATAAATTCTGAGAGACAAAGATAAAATATTTTAAAGATATAATTTATTCTAATTCTTGCATATGTGCGTACCAAAAAGTGTTAAAGATCACTGACATTTCTTTAAATAGAAATATTATGTTTTTGGAAAGATATAAATTTAATCAACATTTTATGAACTTACTAGCCATGGTCACTCAGAGTTTATCAAGGGTGCAAATAAAAAAAAGTAACACAGAAAAATTATTTCAGCATTACCCTTTTCCGCTTCTAGGAATTAGCAATTTTATTACCTTCCATTGAAGCTAGATACTTAAGAAAAACAATTAGTCAAGCAGTCAAGGAGAGATATAATTGAGGGGCTTAAAGTGAAAGTGGTACAAGCAGCAAAATCTTTAACTTCAGAGTACTGTGCGTTCCCCAATATTAATAAAACACATTACTAACCATAATAACCTGAAAATTTGCAGCAAAATCTTCTAAATGGATACACATGTATCATTTTCTACACATACTTATTATGTTGAAAAAGATGAAGTTTCACTTGTATCACTTTCCCATTATACTCCTTTATATCATACAAGGTCCATCATAAATTTGTCAACTTTATCATTTGCTATTTTTATGCTATTGAATTTTTATATAATCTAAATCTATTACTAATATTACTGGTGAGAGACACATTGAAAATTCTACTGTCAGAATTCCTCTGTTCAGAAATGATAGACGTACAGTAATTTTATTTTTAACATCACAAAAGTGAACACCATATGGACGACAATTGACATTTGGAGTAATGGATTTTAGTTACCGATGACAGGCATGCAGATACAGGGTTTACGTGAACTGGTAGACAGATCACTGACAGGACGTGAACGGGAATAGCACGTGACCTCACGCCATATTTTGATTGGACAATACTCTATATCCAATGACTGAAGACTTTTATAGAACATTTTGTTACTGTAACTTTTTCCATATAAGAATATCATTAATGACTAAAGAATTTAGTACAGTTAGTAAAATTTAGAAATTGAAATTAAATTAAAATAAAATTTGAATAAAAATTCGCTTAAGAAGATTATTAAAATTTATTTAAACAGATGAAAGATATTAGAATTAAATTAAAATCCTGTTATTTTTAGACCTGTTCAGTTGATTGAACTTCTTCAATATTTATACTTCAATACTAAAACTACCAAACTGTGTATTTGAATATAATATAGACAGATAATAGTCGAAAAAATAGAATAATAAAAAAAATAAGTATATATACCTACGTTTTCATTTCTATAAAAGTCATTATTAATTTTTCCATAAACAGTTGTATATTTTCAATAATCATAAAATCGAAAAATCCGAAAGAAGTAATTTTGAATAGTTTATTAGTTCCAGCGTTGAACTTCATTATTCAAATTCAACTAATGTCATAATTTATTATAATAAATATGGTATTCGTAAATGATGAAATTACTATTATTTGCTATGTAATTGGTATCACGTATTATGGTAAGTTCTTAACCTTCAAAACATTTTCAAGATGAAAGTCGATAATCTAAACGCCTCTGCAGCGATACAACTACTTTCTCTTAAACCTACGAGCTTAATTGACCTTGAATAACTATGATCATTGAATTTATCTCAATGTCAATCATATTTTTGCATATTCAAGAATTTCGTTCAAGAGTTTCGTTTATAAAGCAAATGCTGGCTTCGAAATTTTCATTACATTATTGTTTATAAAAAAAATTCAATCTTTCTCAATCTTTAATTTAATAATTAAATTTGAATTAATTTAATTTAACTTTATCGTTATTTTTGTTCATTAAAAATATTAATATATGTTAAAAAACATATATTTTTTTTAGAAAAACTCAGTTCCCATAATTTATGTACTTCATCTTGCATTACAGCTTTACTATACATATGTTACGAGCTAATGAGGATAGTTATAAGCCGGATGCCATTTTATTTTCAAACAATGAATTTAAAAAATTAAAGAACTTAGAATCGTAGTTTTAAATACGAAAAGAATATTAGATGATATAAATGTGTCATAAATATATTTACTGTTCCTGAATTCCTCTCTTATTTTGTAGTTAATTTTTTTTTTTTTATGAGAGGTGAAAATAAAATTTTCGGTGAACTAACTGAAGTGATGAGAAAGTGATGCTTTACGTAAGGTGAAAGTCGTGCCTTATATAATTATAGTACTCATCGATCAAAATTTATGTTAAAATTATTAAATTCACTTGTTTTCAAAAATATGTCGTTACTGACAATATTTTTCATATATTAATCAAACTTATACATGATTACACTAATCATCACTGATTTCTGGCAGAAGATTATTCGCATTTCGTTTGACTGGAATTAATCAAAAATTACTTTTTCAAAAATATTTTGCATTTTCGTCTCATTTTTGCCTTATTATAGCATTTTGCAATAGTAATTTTAGATACGATCGAATATATGAAATTATCGTGTTTTTAATTATGTTATTAATAATGTTGATTGACACTGGAAAAACAGTATCGTCTCTATTCCCCAGTTTGTCATGTTTTTTATTTTCAGAAATGGCCGTAAACTGTCCATCATTGATGAATTGTCGATAAAGCTAATTACATTTCCGTGGAAAAACTATTTAGAGACGTACTTACACATATTCCCCCTTTTTTCCGGACAATTTTTCCTTCTCAGAATTAGTTAGTCATTCGAGCAAAATTTATTCATCGAAGATTAGAGGCATTGAAATTGTGTTAATTCGACGAACATTTACGAGCAAAAAGTTCATGCTAATGAGATTATTTTCTTACTTTTTTTGCTCCTTTGCCTGCAGCCTGCGAAGTAAAATAATTTACGATTCCTTTTGCTTGATAATTCAAAGTCAAATTACTGTCGTCTAGAAACGTCGTACTGGCTGATGTATTTCTCTCTTCTATAGATTTGTGGGAGATATTACTACACTTTCAGAATTTCCAAATTTCTCAGAATTTTCAGATTTTTCAAAATTACGTATGGTCTAGTTGAAAAATTATAAAAATAGAGAAAGATACATAAATTTTTGTATATTACACTGTTAAAAATTAAAATCATACACTAATGGAAACTTCTTTTCCATTTCATTTCCAGAAGCAATGGTCTTTATATATTAAATAGGTATATTAAATGGTCTTTATATATATTAAATAGGTTTTTATTTTTTGAGGTATTTATTTGATCAATTTCTTTGATCAGACTCTTCAGTGTCTTTGATTATATAGAAATGACAAGCTTCTTAATAAAATAAAAATTTTTCTTTTGAAAAATAACAAAAGTTACAAAAACAACGTGGATTATGAAAATTGTCTAAAATAATATTTTTTGAGAAACGTGTAATATAATGAATAATTATAAGAATAATTACTTAATAATTATATTAATCGAAGTAAACACGAATATGTAGCAAAATCTTAATATAATGTAAATATAATAATTTTTATACTAAATCATCTATAATAGGTGGCGTAATGACCCAGTCGTGTATTATATATTATGTCATGTATTAATTATTATATATCATGTTCCAATATAATTTGAATACTCTAGGAACGAAAAATCATACTAATATATTATCATAGTAATTAAAACAAACAAATAATTTTATTATTTTTGACACAAGACACTTACACCATGTATGAAAAAATGTTTCAGTTATATACAGTCATTAAACTAATTAATATCTTTAGTTTTAATTTAATTTAAACTTTTAATATTTTTAATAATGTGTTAGAGAGGGAAAAAAATGTAACTAATTATTTGGTTGAAATTAGGTATTGTGACAAGAGATATGATATAATGTCAATTTTTTAAATAACATTGAATCTCAAATATTAATAATATTACATATTATAATAATAATTATTATTATTAAATATTAATGTCACTTCTATCCAAAAGTATGTACTTTATATAGTGACCCTAAATTATTTATACAAATTAATTTGAAAGACAATCTTTTAATCTTATATTTTCCTATTAAACATTTCTTTTGTAGATAAAATATAAACATAGGAATCAAAATAATAAGATATCTTTTACAAATTCTTTAAGTACATAAGTTTCAAATTTTTAGTAAGTAAAAATAGAATTTATTTTCTGGCAATGTTTAATATTTATTTATTCAATTATTTTTTTCTTACATATAATATACTTTAATTAATGTTCAAAATTATTGTAAATTGACTTATCTGTTATTTTTATAATTGTTTTGATCTTATTGAAAAAATATAAACCATGTCATTTACTATAGGAAGAATATTCATATATTCATATTATTTCTGTCACATTCTATCTTGAAGTCAATTTTTGAGCTATGCGAAATAATTATTTCATATAACGAATAATTCGATTAGTCAATAATGATTTACTGGTTTATTAATGAATATATGTAAATACAATCTAATTAGCAAATACGAAGAATTAAATGCAATCAATTTAATTAACAGGCGTAGATAAATGTACATCCAATACTGGTTATCTCGTTTTAATCTTTAGCTGTTAAAGAAATTTATCTCTAGTGAAATACTTTACGACGAAATTTAAAGGTGACCTTTACTTTTTCAAAATTAAATTTTCGTTTTTTTTCTCTTTTTTTTTTTAATTAAATACTCAGTGCTGGAACGAGTTCAGTGACCTTGGGCCTATGCATCATCCTTCATGATCAGAAGTCATTATAAATTTTCCAACAGAATGTTAATAGTAGTATTAATAGTGGTTAATTGTAGTAGAGAATGTTAATAGTAGATAGAGTAGATAGTAGTTTCTTCAAAACTACTTTAATTATTTAATTACTACTTTAAACATTTAATTAAAATAATTTTCATGCAGTTCTATGTACTTACCTAGCCATTAATCAATTTAATTATTTCACATTTATAAAATCCACGATTTTTAATAATATTTCATTTCCTAATTCTTGAATCCTTTGTACGACCATTTTTAAAACACAATATATTCGATAAATTATAATGCATTAAGGGTTGCTTTGCATTTTCTAAATTTCTAACCTATATTTGTTCACAATATATTTCTGTTTTAATTCTAAGCTCAAGTCCCCCTTACATAATTGACACAGTCAAGTTTTCTATAAAGCGATTAATTCCTACCGCGTTATATGGAAACTGTGTTATAAGAAAATCGGAATTAATTGAAATCAAGAAATGCGTTCTATGTAAACCGCGTTATTATGAACATAGCAATAAGACAAGTCGGATTAATTTATACCGCGGAAATCACTGCCGCGTTATATAGGAACCGCGCTATAAGAAACTCAGAAATAATACGACTTGAACGAATTCGTACAAATTAATTTGAAAGACAATCTTTTAATCTTATATTTTCCTATTAAACATTTCTTTTGTAGATAAAATATAAACATAGGAATCAAAATAATAAGATATCTTTTACAAATTCTTTAAGTACATAAGTTTCAAATTTTTAGTAAGTAAAAATAGAATTTATTTTCTGGCAATGTTTAATATTTATTTATTCAATTATTTTTTTCTTACATATAATATACTTTAATTAATGTTCAAAATTATTGTAAATTGACTTATCTGTTATTTTTATAATTGTTTTGATCTTATTGAAAAAATATAAACCATGTCATTTACTATAGGAAGAATATTCATATATTCATATTATTTCTGTCACATTCTATCTTGAAGTCAATTTTTGAGCTATGCGAAATAATTATTTCATATAACGAATAATTCGATTAGTCAATAATGATTTACTGGTTTATTAATGAATATATGTAAATACAATCTAATTAGCAAATACGAAGAATTAAATGCAATCAATTTAATTAACAGGCGTAGATAAATGTACATCCAATACTGGTTATCTCGTTTTAATCTTTAGCTGTTAAAGAAATTTATCTCTAGTGAAATACTTTACGACGAAATTTAAAGGTGACCTTTACTTTTTCAAAATTAAATTTTCGTTTTTTTTCTCTTTTTTTTTTTAATTAAATACTCAGTGCTGGAACGAGTTCAGTGACCTTGGGCCTATGCATCATCCTTCATGATCAGAAGTCATTATAAATTTTCCAACAGAATGTTAATAGTAGTATTAATAGTGGTTAATTGTAGTAGAGAATGTTAATAGTAGATAGAGTAGATAGTAGTTTCTTCAAAACTACTTTAATTATTTAATTACTACTTTAAACATTTAATTAAAATAATTTTCATGCAGTTCTATGTACTTACCTAGCCATTAATCAATTTAATTATTTCACATTTATAAAATCCACGATTTTTAATAATATTTCATTTCCTAATTCTTGAATCCTTTGTACAACCATTTCTAAAACACAATATATTTGTTAAATTATAATGCATCAGGGTTGCTTTGCATTTTCTAAATTTCTAACCTATATTTGTTCACAATATATTTCTGTTTTAATTCTAAGCTCAAGTCCCCCTTACATAATTGACACAGTCAAGTTTTCTATAAAGCGATTCATTCCTACTGCGTTATATGGAAACTGTGTTATAAGAAAATCGGAATTAATTGAAATCAAGAAATGCGTTCTATGTAAACCGCGTTATTATGAACATAGCAATAAGACAAGTCGGATTAATTTATACCGCGGAAACCACTGCCGCGTTATATAGGAACCGCGCTATAAGAAACTCAGAAATAATACGACTTGAACGAATTCGTACCACGTTATATGGAATCTCGGAAATAAATAAATTGCACATAAATCAGACCTATATGAAAACTACATTCTCAAAGTATCAAGTTGCGATTGATACGGTTAATAAATAAAATTTTATAATAGGGATGGCAATGAATACGTGAATTTTTCATATTTGAATTTAGGTTTATCGAATATAATACACAGTTCGTATAATAAAATTATAAACTACAAAAATTGTTTCCAATAAAGAAACTTAACATTTTACCGACCGGAGGCTATTAATAGGCTTTTGGTCGCCGATGCTTACCGACCGATAGCTTATTAATCGGCTTTTAGTCGCCGATGTTTACCGACTGATAGCCTATTTATCGGCTTTGGGGTACGTTGCTTAGTAAGCTCCCACATTGTTGCGGCCCTGGGACCGCAATGTCCCAGGTCAAGTGGAGGACTGTTTTATGTCCTTAGTGTCTGTTTTTTTTACAAATTTATCTGAGCATACGAAACGCACAGATAGTCCCCGTGGGACAGTCTAAACCGAAACAGAGCCGGCGCCAGGGAGAATGTGCGGTCGGTCGGACGTAAGTACTTACGTATGCCGTTGAAGCGCTAGCGGTCGATAAAATGTTAATTTGATACATATTAGCGACGCATCCTAATTTAAAATAGGATTCTAACGTGTTAAAATTAAACGGTTTATTACTTTGTTTTATATAATTATCTTTTGGATGCCTATCACAGCCCTTATTAAAATCTTTTCTATCATAAGTTCTCTTATCCATCGATGTTATTCCATATTTCTTCTTATTTATATTTATTTCCGAAACAAACGTTTTATTCTCAAACACTCTGGTCAGAATTCAGACATTCCTTGATAAATTTTTCAAGCCGTTTGTGTTGTTGGAATGTTCTTGTATGAGAACCATGTTATAAGGAGACTCGACTGTATATAACATTTTCAGTGCAATTTTACATATCACAAGATAAAAATCACACAACATTCGCGATTATTTAATAAAATTAATAAATTAAGAAAACGGTGTACCAATTAATTGTCATATTTTGCATACAGTTGCGAATATTGTGCAATACAGGTCCATAACCTATAAATTGTAACTCTTCAATTCGCTGATTTTATTAATGGATACATTATTGTGCACTACTGAAATTGTAGAAAACATTGAAGAATAAACCAGGAGACACTATTATCCTCCGTAGTATACCATAGCACCATGATATATATCAAAGCACGTGGTTCTGACACGTATTGTACATGTTCGTCCTTGATCGATTGTCTCGATCGTTATCGATTATCATATGAGATATATCACGTCAGAAGCAACGTCAGTATACACTCTGAAAATCGTTCGTTCATTTCTTTGTAGTAACGATATGACAACCTATATTCATCTATACAGGGTGCCCATTTTATCCAGAATATTTCAAACAAAATGATGAAAAATAGGGGAAAAATGTTCGAACAAAAATTGTTTGATATAAAGGAGGACATAATATATAGTCTTCTTTGTGAGGGAAGTGGTAGATGAGATGTCAAGGTCAAATTACTTTTTTTTAACGAAATACTATATTTTCTTGTAAATAACGAGAAGACGTTCAATAATTCGAAATATATGAAACAATTTTTGTCTTAACATTTTTCCTGTCTTAAGTCGTTTGCAAGATATTCCACTGTGTCCAGATAAAATAGACACCCTGTATGTATTAATTTTAGTAAGCCACTGCGTGTCGGTTTTCTGGTATAGAGGTAAAGAAGGAAGCACTTTTTCGGTAATTTTTTCCAAAAAGACCATAAGAGATTTTAATGCAACTTTTTTTTATCATTCAGTGGTACATACTTCGAGAGTGATCCAAATTTTTTTCAGTGAAATTTAATGACAGTTATAGGAGTTATTAAAATATATGTACAGGGTGTTTTAAGACATGGAACACGTTGTCCTACTCGAATGAATAATAATAGAATGCCATTTCTCTCGTGGATTATTTTCAGTGATGTTGCTTAGAACTTCTGTATAAGGCTTAACCCACTTATCCATTTTCTTCGGCTCTCCTATATAAACGATCCATTAAATATGATAAAATGGCCTACTTTCATTTTAAATGCCATTTCTCTCGTTTGCCGTGAATTATTTTCAGTGATATTTCTCAAAAGCGTTTTCTATTCTGCACCTTGCTTTATCATCGTTCAATTAGATGTTGTCTCGCAACTGTCCTCGTCTTCTCCAGTTATGGAATTTACGTTGTCACCTTTTGTGACACTTTAAACACGATAATTAATAACGAAGTTCTGATAGAATCAAAAAATTCATTCAAGAATTTTCATTCCAAAATTCACGCGAGATTTGAATTTCGCGCCATTTGCGCGGTACAGTGTTGCCAACGGAGAAAAAGACAGCGGGACAGCTGGCAGTTCAGGGTTACTAAAAATGAAGCACTACGCGAAAGAACAAAGTGTCTTCATTGTTGAGCAATATTTACAATTTTTAATTAAAAACCTGTGTTTTTTATCAAAATTACTTCTTACGTAAATTTTGGGACACAATATTTACAGCATACTGTTTTCCTTTATAATATAGATAGATAGATAATTAATAATACATAATTAAAAATTATGTATATATAGATAATTAAACATCTGTTATATATTATATACAATGTGTGCCAGATATTTTCGTATAGATTTTGCCAATGAGTAATTAAAATGTAAAAATAAAAAGGTTCATAAATTCTTTATTAAAATGTTATAATAAAAATTCGAAATATAAGGGATACAACAATACCATTTCTCTTATTTGAATACACTAGATTTATATTTACCTAAAATAAATCAATTACGAGATTCAACGTGTCTAAAGAAATTTAAAAAAATCATGATGCAATTCAATTTGCGAACATGTGTCAATTAACATGGGAGATACTTCAAAAACCAAACATAGGTACAACGTTTACTTTGCGTTTCCTGTTTCTCGTAACCTTTGCGTTATATATACATAAATTTGTAGGATACTGTAATTAAATGGGCATAGTTACATATCCGATAACGAGAATAGTTTTAGCTATATTGTAATTGAAAAAATGAAATTTTGTTTGCTAAAAATTTTCTTTGCATTTTTCCTTGACTATTTTATTGTTTATAAACACTATATGCCGTTCGATGAATCGTAATTAAATAAAAAGAATCTTATTTCATTTTTTTTTTTTTCGATTTTTCCATTAGGATTCACGTTGTGTTCGTTTTTACATATTATTTGACCGAGATCTGTATATTAATCTATAAAATCTCATTATGATGATCCGATACTCGGACTCTTCTAGTTCCATTGGAGGAGGACACACTGTTCTGAACAGTGGCGACGTTCACCTGCTGCTACTCCTTCATTGCACCCCGTTGTTTTCTTTCTTGGTGGTTCCCGTGCTCTCCGTCTCCCTCTCTTTCCCGCCCTTCCAACGCTTTCGAACTGTAAGTAACTGTACCGGCGTTTCCTGTATCTCTAAATTGGTAACGTGATCCAAGGCACAACGGGGAACGGCGAATCGAACTGTATCGAAGGTCAGGATATGCCTGTCCCTCTGTTTAGTTCCATCTGTGTATTCTGCACGCGTATAGAAGCTGGAATGTCTAGCCAAGCCGCACATGCGCAAAGGCATCCAGTGGTAATGACCGTTCGTCTCGATTTCTTCCGAGAACTTCTTAAAAAAAGTCGACCATAGAGCAAAGTTTCGAATCGATTTCAATGTTCTTCGAAGTTCGGTGCTGCTCTCCAGACTGTTTACAATTTCGGGCGCAGTACGTGGTTTACCTAGTGAATTCTCGAAGTTTCGAAGGTTAGGGTAACCTCAAAAATGTGACAAATCTAAGAAGTTGGTGATCTTTAGTTTCAGAAAATTGTAATTAAATATTGAATCACTTAATAAATATTATTATAATTAAATATTGGATCACTTAATAAATATTATTATAATCGTATTTAACCCTTTTACAGTTAACAAGAATGTACCAACCAAACTAGTAAATGTAATTTGGTAAGGTTTGAGAAGAGCATTAGTTAGATGGTAGTCACAACAACGTTAAAAGTAGCGTGTTAGGGAATAAAAACAAAATGGATTAAAAACTGAATTTTAGTATTTACTGAAAATTATGTTAATGATATTTATTCAAGATTAGAAAGGAAATTCTATTGAATTTATGTTCAAGTAGCACATAACAATATATCAGTGTCAGTGCTAAAAGATTTACAGTACAATTTATCTCTCATTGCTAGGCAGTACTTTGTTTCACCTAGTTGACAAATTATCAGATTTTGAATCAAAGAAATTAACTTGATATTGTCTAAAAGAGTTTTAATATATTAATATATTAAATATTTAATAATTTAAACTTTTATACATTTTTAAACATATTTACCATTAGTAAAGCTTTTCTAAGTTAAATGTGGTCTAATAGAGGTTGTACGTTTAGATCCATCATTGTCTTTTCCAAATAACATTCTTACTAGAATTTTTCATCTGCTATAATCCATTTTCCAAAAAATACTTTATTTAACTTTTTGTGATGGTAGTAGATGATAGATTGAGAGCTTTTTATCTTATTTGGTAATTACCTAGCTGTGTGTCAGATTTTTCTTGATCAGGATTTTTGATACACTGTTATTGATGTCCATCAATTAACCTGGGTTTTAGTTCTATCTTCCAGGCTGATAACTTCAGAAACTTGACAAAGCAATTTAGTTGTACGTTCTAATACAGTTCCACCATCCAGAACATCAGACAGCTTTTTTGTCATGGTAATTGCATTATTACCTGATATCATATAACAAATATGCTGTCTTAATTTTTGTATTTTAATCACACGATAAGACTATTTGATATGTATCTTTCTTTAACTACTGTATTTTTAGGTATATTAGCGTTATATAGCTATATATGCCTTAATCCAATATCTTGAGAAAACTGTGGCCTGTGAAATGTTGAACATTTCATATTTTATGAAATATTAAATATTTAAAATAGATTTTTAAAATATTGCTTTACAGAGGCTATGAATAACTTTACACAGTTATTAATTTTTTCTTTATCTTTTTATCTTCTGCTTTATATGATTAATAATTGAAGAATAAGTTATAGGAAATTTAAAAATGAACAGCTGAATTTTCAAATTCATGATATATTTTTATTGCAAACATTTATGTAATAGTTTTCTGAATTATAGTTGAGGCTAAATCAATCATCTTTTCATTGCTGCAAAATAAAAATCACTTCAATCTTTAAAAATAAATATTTGATTAAACACCAATTTCTTATATCACAGAAATACATGTCTTGCAATAAAATGTATAACGCTATATCTCATTAATATTTAATTCAGCATAAAATATTATTCTCTGCACTGAATATATTAAATATGGATGGATTCAATGCTTAACATTAGGCGAAGTTCCGTTGGTTCAAAATCGTTGTGATCAGAATTAATGAAATTACTTTTATACGTTTATATTAATATTTATACATATGCATACTTATACCTTTTTACCAACGCACATATTTAATATGTCAGGCTTACGAAATAATGAGATTCTTTTTTAATTCAAAAAGAAATTATCGCTATAGTTATATCTACATATTTAATAGCATGTTAGTTGTAAATTTTAAAAAAAGTCGATAAAAATTATATAATGCATATTTTAAACATTTTTCCATAATTTCTGTTCTCTGGAGATTTGTTTATTTTTTTCAGAATTTATAGCTGTTTCAATTTTTTACCAAGTCACATGTGAAAAACAAATCTCTATTGCTTTGTTTTTTTGTTTTTTTTTATATTAATTATATAATATATATAATTATATTATATTAATATATAATTATATTAATTATATTAATTTTTTGTCTCCTGTTTATGTAAAACGTGGATTATAAATTTGGATTATTTATTTTTAAATATAAATACACGATTCGTTAACATTTTTATCGACAATTTAAAATATTATTCGTGACATAATTACGAACTATTTATTTTTTAGCTTAATCAAAAAACAAGTGCAATAACGACCTATGAAACTTTTTAAGATTCTTCCGGCCTATAAAAATCGACTTTTTGGGATTTTTTTCTAAGGAAACCACGATGCTTAGAGAATACTTAGATAATATTTACAATTTTTTCCTTTTTAAGAAATTAATGAAAATTGTGGAAATTACATAGCCTTAAATAAATCATGTTTTTAAAAACAGACTCGAATGACTGACGCGATTGCGGACCATATGGTTATCGGGAATGAAAAAGCCAAAAAGCATTTTAATTAATATAAATACGGCTACAGCATGAACCATCAAAACACCAAAATTTCGAAAATTAAAAAAAGGGCAGCATTTTGAAATTTAAATATCAATTTTCTTTGTGCTTTTCGTCCTTTCAGTGGTAAACAAAAATAGGAAAAAGCATCAGATTTTGAAATCCGTGGTTCATGCGATAAAGGTACATCCAGTGAAGATCTCCAAATTTCGAGTCAATCGGTCAACTAGAACGCGAGATATCCCGTCAGTCAGTTCAAAAAATACGGTTTCGAGAAAAACGCGTTTAAAGTTTTCGTTACCCATTGTACAATGCCTGTATGCCGCACTTTAAACATCTATAACTTTGCTAATTTTACGAATTTGAACAAATCCTTTTACACAGACATTTTCGAAAGTATAAACTTTGAGAAAATGTAAAAAGAAAAATCGATTTTTCTGAATGGGATTACAACAATATATATACCCTTAAGTACTATAATACTATTAAAATTTAACATACTCATAACTGGTAATTTTATCAAGATCCGAGTATCTAAAGTACAAAAACTGCAAGGTTCTTTAATAAAAGTAAAGACTAAGTTTGTCCTCAGATGTTATGTTTCATTAACTGAATTAAGTGACATTATCAATTTCACTTCAAAATACCATTATTAAAATAAATATTTCAAATTCTAATTTCGTCGTGGTCTCTAATGTGTGGTTTACCTGACCTTACCTTAGCCATTCAAAAATTTAGTACTAAGTCAGCAGCCATTAACTTGTCAATAGACATAGACTTATAGCTGTGCATGATAATGCTCATCACAAATCGCTATAGCAAAAGTTGCTAAATTAAAATATGACATTCTGTTATATCACATTCACCAGATTCACTAGACCTCCCTTGAATGAACTATTATTCTCTAATACTGAAACGTATTTCTAAAGGGCAAAATAAAAATTTCATACCCAAACAACGATAATAATTATAGTGCCAAAAAGTACTCATTTTAATTTAGTTAAATTAAAAAATTAAATGAATTAAAAATTTGATAAGTTATTTTTATAAAATTGGAATATATCAGTTTGTTAATCAGTTTTGTAAAAAATTATTGGTGACCTAAACGAGTATTTGTATTAATCTATTGTACACAAATGATGTATACAGAGATAAATAGTTACGTGTAATCATGTTTGTATTTAAACAAAAGTTGCTCTGAATTTTCTCAAAAGCAGCAATATAATTTTATAAATTTCAAAAAGAGTCATTTTGACTCTGGTAATTTTAATATTAATATTAAAAATTCGTAATTAGAATAAATAAAAGTTATCATTTTGAGAGTATATTGTCCACATTTCGTTTCATGAAAATGGCAGCCTCGTACGACATAACCTCACATTTTAACACGATAAACGTACAACGAACATATTAGAATTATATATTTTTATAAATTTCAAAATGCGCCATTTTGACTGTTCTGGTAATTTTAATATTAATATTAAAAATTTGTAATTAGAATAAATAAAAGTTATCATTTTGAGAGTATATTGTCCACATTTCGTTTCATGAAAATGGCAGCCTCGTACGACATAACCTCACATTTTAACACGGTAACGTACAACGTACATATTAGAATTATTTTCATACGAGTTCAAGCACAAAAACAGTACAATTTATACCCCGATTCCTTTATAAATTACGAATACTCGATCCTAATCACCACGTAATCCCAAAATGGCGAACTGCCGTTACATCGAAGCGAGCCAAAGAACAGTTGTATGGACGGATTTACACGGATATGGATCACGTCTCGGTTTAACCCTAAGGGGAGCCACTTTGTTTCGAGCTCAGTAATACAAGTAATAGATATTATGTACTGTGCAATTGTACCACATGTAATTGTACGCGGAAACTCGGTGAAATTCGCGTACGCGTGGCTTTTGTCTCGATTGTTGTTGCCCCCCGTCGGTGCTCTTAATAATAGCTCGATAGAAACATTGAATAATAAAACTGTGCAATAACAGCAACGTGATTGCTATGTTGGAACAACGTAACAACCTTTGTAACATATAGACATTATCCTCGTTGAGAAGTAATCGCAATGGTAACGTCATAAACATTAGGAAAGCGTTATGATAGGATAGAAATGATACCATAGCATACATAGTATGTTCATATAACTAAAAACGGAGAAAAATAAACGTGTAGAGAGTTGTCAATTAAACCCTCGAATAATGGAGCCAATTAATGACACGCGATGGAAAAATACTATACTGTAGAATAATAGCGTGGTAGCTTCATGATCCTTGATGGATAAGAGAACTTATGACCGAAAAGATTTTAACCCTTTGCACTCGACGATCTTTTTGTTACAGAATCATAATAATTCGAAGACTTTCTGTCGTAAAGTTGATGATATTTTCAAAACGGTAAATAAGAAGTGTAAAATTAATTGTAAGACGTAGAATTATTTTACCTCGATATTCCACGCGTCATTGGGAAATTTTAAATTCGAGATATTAATTAGAAACGATTTTTAGAATTTGATTAAATGGCGACTGAGAGTCGCCTCTCGAGTGCAAGGGGTTAAAAAAGAACCAATTTTGGCATCGCTTAGAAATGAAAAATTCCTTCGGGACCTGTAAGAGCATCGTCCAAGGAACAGAAAATTCCTTTATCACTTTGCCGAGAAACGATGGGAAAGTTGTCAAGAAAAAAGTCGAAGTATGTAAAAATGAGGCTGATTAAATATGATAATATTAGTGTCCTCGTAATGGTAATACAACCGAGCGAGGGTGATTCTACATGAAAAAACAAATCGAAAATAAAGAATAAAATTTTTTCATTCGAAGCTTCGTTGTCGAGAAAATCGACTTTGAACATTCACCAAGAGCGCTAATATACTAATGGTCCATCCGCTTTAACCAAAATTAACCGTTTGTGTCCCAAGCAGCGCGATCGCGCTGTTCAGATTTCATGTCGAGAAAACCCAGCACATTTCGAGCGTTCTCGACAACTGACGGTGCGTCACTGACTGTCCAAGTCGAAGCGCTATCGCACTACTTGGCCATTCATCGCCATAATATAAACGAAGCGCTATCGCGCCGCTTGGGATATATCGACATAAAATAGAAGAAACGCTATCGCGTTGCTTGGGTCTTGTCGTACCCACTAGAGGCAGCGCGGTCGCGCTGCTTGGGATTATTCAACAGTGTTTTTTCAAAACCCTCTGAGACTCAAACGGTTAAATTCGAGATATTAATTAACAACGGTCTTTAGAATCTGATTAAATGGCGACTGAGAGTCGGCTCTCGAGTGCAAAGGGTTAATAAAGGCTTCGATAGGCGTCCAAAAGATGATTATATGAAACAAAGTAATAAACCGTTTAATTTTAACGTGTTAGAATCATGTTTTAACCTTTTAAGTTCGGTACGCCACTATAATGGCTTCCGTGGAAAGCATCGTTATGAACAGTACGCTACTATAGTGGCTTTCGTGGATATCATGATTTTGAACGGTATTATATATTTTTTTATTTAATTATCATTTATTACGCCTAAACTACATTTCCCGTTGTATTGTAAAGCCGTTAAGACCAATAAAACGTTGCAAATTTGTGTAGCGTGCAGAGAAAAATGATATAACGCGAAGATCGCTGTTCCAATGTGAAGACTGTGATGGGGAACTCTGCATCATGCCTAGTTTTAAAATATATCACTCACAGATAAATTATTAATTATTATTATCATTTTGCGCTTTTTTTTGCAATGGCTAATCTATAAGTTGAAATTTAGCACATAATAATAACTAATTCCAAAATGTAACATATAATAATTAATTAATTAAGGAAAATAAGCAATATTTAGGTGATTCAGTTCCTTACTATGACTACTAGCGTTATCAAGAATCAACGAAACATTAAAACTAAAATTTTGTTGAATCATATAGCTTTCAACTTGCGGTATAAAGCAATTATAAAACCAATCCTTAACATGTTAAAATAAAATTCATCTTTTCTTGATCCCTAGTTAAATGAATTTCGAAAATTATAATTAAATTCGATATTAAATATCGAAATAAAAAACCAAAAAATTGATCAATAAATATGGAGGAAAATATAACGGTACTTTCATGTAACAGTATGACGCCATTTTGGTATTTCTGTATCTCAAGTTTTACAACTAAGACTTCTATAACGCGAGTATAACGAAACCGTGTTATAAGAAAATCAGAATTAATTGAAATCAGGAAATGCGTTCTATGTAAACCGTATTACGAAATTTCATTTTCTAATTCTTGAATCCTTTGTACGACCATTTTTAAAACACAATATATTCGATAAATTATAATGCATTAAGGGTTGCTTTGCATTTTCTAAATTTCTAACCTATATTTGTTCACAATATATTTCTGTTTTAATTCTAAGCTCAAGTCCCCCTTACATAATTGACACAGTCAAGTTTTCTATAAAACGATTAATTCCTACCGCGTTATATGGAAACTGTGTTATAAGAAAATCGGAATTAATTGAAATCAAGAAATGCGTTCTATGTAAACCGCGTTATTATGAACATAGCAATAAGACAAGTCGGATTAATTTATACCGCGGAAATCACTGCCGCGTTATATAGGAACTGCGTTATAAGAAACTCAGAAATAATACGACTTGAACGAATTCGTACTGCGTTATATGGAATCTCGGAAATAAATAAATTGTACATAAATCAGACCTATATGAAAACTACATTCTCAAAGTATCAAGTTGCGATTAATACGGTTAATAAATAAAATTTTATAATAGGGATGGCAATGAATATGTAAATTTTTACATATTTGAATTTAGGTTTATCGAATATAATACACAGTTCGTATAATAAAATTATAACCTAAAAAAATTGTCTCCAATAAAGAAACTTAACACTTTACCGACCGGAGGCCTATTAATACGAATTACCGACCGATAGCCTATTAATCGGCTTTGGGGTACGTTGCACAGTTACGTTACTGCGTTGGTAGTAAGCTCCCACATTGTTGCGGCCCGAAATTGTGTTATTAGGTTAGTCAAAAAGTATATTAAGATATTATTGATATACGATAGTAGCCATTTCCTTCAAAATAAAAAAAAGTTTTATCAAATTTTGATTTATAAGTTTCCATCATCGTAAAGGTAGTTATATGATTTTAATTTTTATATTCTAGTTATTAATGATTCTAATTATCATATTCAATACGTTTTAAAGAAACTGATTTGATCTGAGGAACAAGAGAGCACCATCTACCGTAAAAATCCGGTACCACCTACTGGTCAACCTAGTACACGAGACCTTAGATTCGTGTAAGAACGTTAATTATGTCACGTGTGATATTCGATATTCTATGTACATATATAAGCAAAAAGGTTCAAGTGACACTTTTTGCAAATGCAATTTTATTACAGAAATAGATTTATCCAAGGTTGCTGTAGATATTAAAATGATTTAATTACAGATAACCTTCGTATAATCTGAATATTAGGTTATAAAAATTACCTCATGTAAAGTTCAGATTACGTGCAAACAGAAAGTAAGGTTATGTTCCAAAACTGATTTGAAAGATTGTATTCGCTGTAATTTTGCTTTGTAAATATCTTTGCGAGTACTGGAGCTATAGGTTAGGTTACGTGCGAATCCTTTTTACGTGTAATACTTAAGTAATACCTGTAATAATTAAGTGTATTACGTGTAATAATAAAAGTTACCAAATTTTGGCCCAAAAATTAATAACATAAATATTATTATATATGTAATTATATATATTTATATACATTTCTTATTATATAATGACATAAATAATAATATCTATATATTATTTCTTTTTGAACAAAACCCATGGTATCAAATTTTTCTTCGAAGCATTATACGTGAAAAGGATTCATACATAACCTAACCTATATCGTCAGTAGATGCAAAGATATTTGCAAAACAAAATGACATACAATCCATTTATACATTAAAATTTTTTTAAAATTTTCTTTGTTTTGTGAGAAAATTGTTATATAAACTAAAATTATATAATAACGTATATTATTTATAATTTATACATTTGTCTCATAATAAAATTATATATTCATTATCACATTTTTTATATACAATACATTATATACAAACATGAAATTATATATATATATATAAATGTCAGTGTACATCATTAATACTCATACTAGATAAAAATTCACTTTAATTACTTAAAGAATCCATCTTTTAATAAAATATTAGACATAAATTCTGTCATAAATTTTTTAGTTGACCAATTCAACGAAACTTGTATTCGAGAATTGAAACCATAGGGTTTCCAAGTTTCTAAGGAATCTATATTTAAAACATGGCGTCATTCCATTGTTCCATATAAAAATTCCCATCGCAGACACAACAATTTCTGTGGTTTGACAAGAAACATTGATTATGATCGTAGGAGAAGGATGTGTGGAGAAACCGGTGTCGACGTTATGGCGCAATTACGTTATCAGCAGCAGGCCGGACGTGTCGATGAGGCTGACGGTCACGAACGGCGGTTTGACCGCGACGACGAAAGATCACGGTCTGACAGAGTACTGGGCGCACAGGGTGACCTATTGCACGGCACCTGCTTCCCACCCGCGCCTCTTCGTCTGGGTCTACCGGCACGAAGGACGTAGGTTGAGGCCAGAGCTCAGGTGCCACGCCGCCCTCTGTAGCAAAGAGTCCACCGCCAGGAGGCTTGCCTCGACCTTGAACGCTAGGCTACAACAGGCGCTCCTGGAATTCCGACGGGACAAGGTCTCCAGACAAAATGCTAGGTAAGTGAATCAATCCTGTGTTGTCTATTTATGCAGGAACAATCGATATAGTTAGTGTTGTATTTATAATTAGTGTAGTACATCTGAGTGGCCACTGTTTGGGACTATTTCTGGTCAGTTATCCGGAAAGGAATTCAAAAAATTGGTGTCATTTATTACTTATGAGTAACTCGAATAGGCCTCTAATTTAAATTAAGTTTTAAATTCTCTTAAGTTTTTATTTATTTATACGGTAGCAGTTGATGGTATAGTTGATATATTGTAGTTAGTATAGTACTTACAATTAGTGTAGTACACTTAAGTGGTCACTGTTTTGGACTATTTCTAAATTGGTCTCATTATTTACTAGTTATGTGTAATTTAAATGGACCTTTAATTTACATTAGGTCCAAAGTTCTCTTAAGTCTGTATTTATTTATATAGTAAAAGTTGGTTTAGGTGAAGTATAATTGATGTAGTTAGTATAGTACTTACAATTAATGTAGTACATTTGAGTGGTCACTGTTTGGGACTATTTGGAACTATTTATATAAATTGTAGATTTTGACTGCTATGTTGATTAATTACCTTTTTTTCAATTTGAATGTTACTATAAATTCTTGAATTATTATTATAAAAATTGTTGTACTCCTCTTTTGTAAAATCCTGTATAGGGAGCAAATTGTGTAGTTTGACACCTTAAAATGGAAGTTGCGGATATAAACAAAATATTTGCTTTGTAATTTGTAATTTGTCATAGTTTCATTTTATTTCACATTTTTATGTAGTGTATAGTATATTGATTATATACAATTATATATATATGAAATTTTTTGTAATTTGTTTTTATAGAAATAAATTATTTTTAAAGAATTGACATACGTAATTAGTATAGAATAGTCCGCTTAAATGGCCACTCTTTGGGACCCCGTGTGGCCATTTATGTGGAGAGAAGGTTTTCAAAAAATTGGTCTCTGTTATCTTCCTGTAGTACCCTCTGGTGTGAATATGCCGACGATGAAAAAGGAAAACAGAGAGAGGTAGTGAGATATAACAAAATGTGGTATTTTGATAGTACTGAAGCAACTTTCTCTCTTACTATATTTACATTAGGAAGAGATCTGAAATACTTCTATTATTTATAATTGTATTGAAAAATGGAAGGGTGAATAATGCGATATAAATGTTTTAGCGTGAGTACAAGCATAAGGGGGATTTAAAGATAATATCTATTTCTTTTTTAATCTAATACTATAACTCTGAAATAATCTCTATGTAATAATCTCTGCTCTGGCAATTTTTAACGCTACCTATGTCATTGCACAATTTATTTATGTTATTATATATAACGGAAATATAGTAAATACCATGTGCTAACTTTATAAAATAAAAAAACAAATTAGAATACAAAATGATTCACTTTGCTGATAATTGATGTTGACACCAGTATCATATTTCGATATATGTAATTGTAGTAGGAAATAGTTTAGGTGGATAAAGTTTTTTGACTCACCCTGTATATCGACACATAAAATATACTTAAAATTAGTCCAAATATAGTCATGTTTGGTATCATTTTTATCGTAGGATTCTGGACAGTGCATCTAAAACAATCTCATAACGGGTTAGGTTAGGTTTGTTTATGTCATCAATAACATCAGTTAATGCTGCTATAGATAGAACCACACTTAATATTAGCAATGTTCTGATAGTTGGAAGTGAATTTGAAACATCCTATAGTTTGTGGTTAACCTCTAACACTATGATTTAATAATTATAAAATATGTTATATTATTAGTTATAAAAAATTGGGTATTTAAAAAGCGTTTAATTTTAATTAGCCACTATATAGTTATTTTATTCACAATAAAATTATAAAACGTTTCAGAATTTATATGAATTGTTGAAATTTGTTAACCCTCAAAATTTGACTATCGATAACGAATTTTATGTATACTTACACATGGAAGTATTCGAAGTTTATATATGTTGCTTTGAAAAAATTACATACGTGTTAAATTGAAATATTTGAGACAGTAATTATGTGTATATAGCAAATATAAACCTCTAAGTTTATGTTATTAGAATTAAAAAATAATTCAACTTACAATACATTTATTACCATCATGTAAATTTGGTGAAGTTGAGAACATTACATACGCAATGTATAATATTAATCGAAAATTATTAATTAAAGAATAAGAAGTTATTTACTTACGCCAGGCTTTAACTCACTAGCGCCACCACAGTCCGTATCTACAATAAATGTGCCGTGACTATCGTATATGTCGTTGAACTATTTTCCAATTTTATTCATATAATCTTGGGACTTATTCCGTATTTTGTGCATGAACAATAAATGTTTTAAACATTTTATTTTAACGTATATATTTCAATTATAGAACACAGATAATGTAAACGTTCGAATAGTTCCTTATATAACTATATATTTCCCTGTTCTACCATTTTTGCTAATAAACCTGTATATTACTATAGTACTGCAGAAATAAAACTAAAAAATAAATCATATTTTCAGTCATATAATTAAACTAAGAAGCTAGGAAATTTATCTACATATTTTCATATATTAAAATTGTACACTATAATTAAAAATAAAATGAAGAGGCTTAAAAAAAATAAAATGAATAAGTCAATCACTATTTTCGAATATTTTATGTAAAGTCTAGTTTTAATTTTAAGATCATGCACTTTAGAAGATTAAGAAAATAGTCGCGTTATTATAGTGCAAGAGGTTAGGGAAGAAATTTTAATTAAAAATTTAAATTATGCGAGTAATAATATTTTTGAAATTCTACAAAAGATATTTTTATGTACAAGGTGTAGTGAAAGTATTGTACAAATATAATATGATATTCTTGTAACACTTATCAGTATAATTCATAAATCAATTGAAAGTTGTTGGAATTTTAAATATAATTATAACTGTTATACAGTTGGTCACGTAAGGGTTTGCAAACTTGGTTTCAGAGATATGGCCACTTTAACTGTTTAACTTCCTGCTTAAATTACCGCAGTTTATCATGAGCTGTTGTATGCGTGCCAAATCTCTGGACTACTTTCTGGTTGAATGCTATATTAGGGTATGACCATAAACCACTTATTACGATATTTGAACTGCTTCTGATAATTTGAGAATAAAGTATCTCAAACAGACGTATAAAAATTTTGAATAAAGAAATTGCCATAATTAAAACTTTACAAATATATTTTTGTTATCTCGAAATTCTTAGATTGTTTATGTATTATTATATTTTTCTGTTCTAATTCTGTTTTCTGATTTATAGAAAAATAAATTCTGATCATCTGATTTCAAAATAATTCAATTAATATTTAAAGTATGAAGTATAATTTGTGGATAAAGTATTTATTTCAAACAAAAATTTAATAATTTTGAATAAAGAAATTACCACAACTGAAACTTTACAGATATATATTTATTATCTCGAAATTCTTAGATTTTTTATATGAGCCGTTCACTGCACAAATCGATTAACCCCATTTTTTGAAAAATCTTAAATTTAAGTATCAAAGCACTTGGTATAGTCGTAACTTTTTATATTTATAATAACTTTCCCTGATAATTAAGATTATCGCCATTAAACGACAAAAATTTTTTGGCCACCGAATAATAAATAATTTATTTCAGAGTTCACTCTGATTAACTCCGTACTCTAATGTAAATCGTTGCAATAATGCAACTCAAATGCACTAGCAAGCCACGAATGATAACGGTGAATTTTTTAGTTCCGTCTTATCAGAATTTAAGTAAAATTTAGTAAAATTTAAATTTATTACTTTTTTCACTTGCCAAATCGATTAGCTCTTCCAGTAACATAAAAATGGTAACATTACCAACGATTACCTTTTGGCTATTTTTCCTTATAAATTTTATATACCGTTAGATGAAAGTTACATTTGTATGTACGCATTCTACAATATTTATTTCGATTTAAATTATAAAGGGAATTTTAAAAAACAATATACATTATTTCATTGCATTTCTCCACTTTTTGTTTTATGGAGTTGATCAATTTGTGCAGTGAACGGCTCATATATTACTACATTTTTCTCTTTTAGTTTTCTCTGATCTATAGAAAAATAAATTCTGATTATCTGATTCCAAAATAATTCAGTTAATATTTAAATGTACCTGTGATTCATAAATTGATTCACGACTGGCTTTGAAAAATATTTACCCCCCCCCAAAAGAAACAATATTTTCTTTTATCATACTCCTTATCATAAAAATTGGGATAGGCATTTAAAATGTACAAATTAACTGAGACACCCTAAACGATTAACATTTATCCTTTTATTGAAGTAATTTTAAATTACGTTATTAATATCAATTTAAGGATAATTTTTCTTACAAATTGAAACTTGTTAGAAGACCATTTGTTTCAATGGTTATTGGATTGATGTATGCTGTTTTAATAAGTATCACGTTATATATGTCTTCATATCACCGAACAAATTCATTAAATGTTAATCTGTCACTATTTTGTATGTCGAAAGACGTTAAAATTTGTTCAGAGTCAAATATTGTAGACTATGATATACGTAATGAGAGAGATTACCTCTTGCAAGCTTGCTAATGTGCCATTTTAACCTGGTTAGCCTTTTCAGCGTCAAAGAGCTCGTTACATTTCTTTTATCTACTATGCATGTATCATAAATGAGACTTGTCCCATGAAACGTAATAGGAAAATGAACGTAGGAGCATTGAATGTGAAAGCATTAAATATAACCTGATAACATGTCTTTGAATGTTGTTAACTTTGTAAGCTAATGCTTCATATGCGAAACGATATAGTAAATTATGAATATTAAGAAATTTTGAAATTAAATTATAGCTTTATTTTTGTAATATATGGGCTTCTAAAAAATTTTTGAATAGAAAATTATGATTTTTTAAAATTAATAACAACTAGTTGAAATTATAGAGGGGTAATTGAACGTTAATTGAACACCAATTTCTATTATAAATAAGGATGCAATAGTACTATAATCATAATATTTATGTTACTAATGATAGTGATGTAATAATATTTATTATATTCAAAAATAAAGAAGAATAAAGAAGTTTTGAGTTCTTGAAAAATTTAATTAAATAATAGGGCATAATAAAAAAGGAATATCAAAAATTTAATTTATATAAATATACTGACAACAGAATAGTGTTAAATTATTATTAGCTACTTAAATTAATAAGAATTTGTATTAATTATAATTGATTTTTCTAAATATCTGCACTTCAAAAACTGCTTGTAAAAATTCTTATAATTTTTTTTTTTATTTACACATATCGTATGTAATTTTCTTTATATCCAATTAATACACTTTATTTAATATACACATATATTAGAGCAACCCGTATATAACACATATATATAATATTATTAATTATTAATTATATTGGTGACAAAGTAGAAAATAACAATTCAAAGAACAAATCACATTATTATAATGTCAAGTAATTAAAGAAATTAAATGATAATGAATGAAATGGAAATAAAAATATATATATATAATGTATTTAAGAAATGCAAAATGATTTCTATTTTTTATAAAAGAATGATTTTTTCTAGTTAATTTTTCTAAATATCTGCACTTTAAAAAATGCTTGTAAAAATTCTTATAATTTTTTTTTTATTTATACATATCTTATGTAATTTGCTTTATATCCAATTAATACACTTTATTTAATATATACATATATTAGAGCAACCCATATATATAATATTATTAATTATTAATTATATTATATTATACAAAGTAGTAAATAACAATTCAAAAAACAAATCACATTATAATGTCACGTATTTAAAGAAATTAAATGATAATGAATGAAAAGGAAATAAAAATGTATATATATAATGTATGTAAGAAATGCAAAATGATTCCTATTTTTATAAATAAATTATTTTTTTCATTCATCTTTCTATTTGCAAATTCTATTATACATTTAATACCAGCATAACACTTTCATTTAAAATATTTTTTTGTTAGAGTGTTAAAAATAAATTTAATATTGTGACCATAGATTAATGGAACATCTTGTATGTGTATATATACAATATATACAAAATATGTTACAAAATCTTAATGATTTTAAATATATTAGTAGCAAGTTGCTTCAGAATGAAAATATCATATAAAAATGTAAGTATTAAGGTAGCTTACTCGATTTTTTTGAAATTATACTTACTCCACTTTCAAAATAAACTGCTCATATATACATATATATCAATAATTATATATATCATTAATATATCTCAATACTGTCATTATTAGATTGCATTCGTATTCAGCGAAAAGGAAGAAATCGATGAAGCACGATTTAGATGACTGAAATATGCACTCAGTAACTCCCCCTATTATAGGTACTACGGAACTGCATAGAGCAAGGTCGTAAAATCAGTCAATAGACAAAGAAATTGTCGGAAATATGGGCATATAAGAACGAGAAATGTGGGTCAGGCCCATACAAAGAAATTTTTAGCACAGTATCAATGTATAGTATAACACAGGAAATCCATTTCGAGTTATATGAATCTGCGTTGCAAGGGTACGACTCTGGGCGCGGTTATGGTTTAAATTATTACCTCATTTTATCGTTTCCAACGACCATTCCTTATAATACAATGTCTCGTAACGCTGCAAAAATAAAAGCTTATGTTATACGAACTGTGCTACGGTTTTGCGTATGTTACATAAACGAACATCCACTTAGATTAGGTTAGGTTAGGTGAGGTCTACCTGGCTCCGAGAGATCTAACGTTTATTTATTCCTCGGACATCCACTTCCTGTATAGTCTTCAAGTATTTCGAAGAAAATCCCAGCCACACTCGCATCCCCTTATATTTTATGGTGAACGTTTGAAAAATCACCATATCGCTGTATCTATAATATTGCAACATACTTAGCACAATATTTATAATATATTTATTACAAATATACAGTAAAAACGTATAATACAATGTATATATTAATCAAGAACATTATTAATTGAAAAAATTATCAATTTCAGTAAGATATTGATTTACAGTTTATATATTATTTATATATTATTTTGTCCCAGCAACGGTAGTACAATCGAGGAGAGGGTAATTCTACATGAAGAAACAAATCGAAAATAAGGAATAAAATTTTTTCATTCGAAGCTTCATTTTCGAGAAAATCAACTTTGAATATTCACCGGGCGCGCGTGCACTTAGTTATGACTCATATGAATAAACCATCGATACATGAGTATCGGTGATACAATCGAGAAAATTGCGATTCTGCATGAAAAAATAAATCGAAAATAAAGCGTAAAATTTTTTGATTCGAAGCTTCGTTTTCGAGAAAATCGACTTTGAATATTCACCAAGCACGCATGCACTTAACTTTCCGTTAAGGCGTATTCGGTAAATATAATAAAAAATTGTATTCTTTTTTTCGATTCGTTTCTGCATGTAGGATCACCCCCTTGGTTATACTATCGTTGCTGGAGCATCCTGTATATCGTTGAATTACTTTCTAATTATATTAATATCCCAGCACTTACGCTTTCCTCTATATACAATATCGTTTCAAATATTTTTAAATAGTAAATGTAAGCGTTCGAATACTTTTGCACGTGCTCGTATGGTTAAATGAAATCAAGTGCATAAATTAGTACAGACTGTGATGCCTAGGTGGCGACACTATGTCCAAGTCCATCAACAAGAATTACACGTGACTATATTTTTTCTCATTACAATTTCTCTTCTTAGATTCTCAATTTATAAAAATAAAACAGTTACTATTTACACTTATTTTTTACATGCAAACAGTATGAGCAAATAATTCGCAAATATTTATAGACAGAATAAATTACTTATAAATAGTCAGATTTTGAATTGTGCATTCAAAACAGAATGGTATCGTACGATTTAATTTACGAGCTCGATAAATATCTTGGCCAGTTCTGTAGTTTAGAGAATCCTAGAAACGTCGATTAAATTCTTAATGAACGGATTTACCCTGTCTTATTTACCATAAGAAAATCGAGGATAGTGGATTCCCGCACGAATTCGATAACGGGGAAATCGGATGCACCTCCGTGTGTGCCAGTGAACAAGAGCTACCGTAAGGCCGTGACCTCTCGACGAGGAGACAATTTGGGTCGCGTTCGTAGATCACGATCGCGACGGCGATCGAGTCACGATTCAGGTCAGGCTCGGTCGTTAAGCGGCGCGTATTTGACCGAATGCTTCCCCGGAGTCACGACAGAGGTCGCCAGCGTCGCCTTCTTAAATATGTTGGAATTTTATGTGCCGGTACAAGTGAAAGTACAAACGATCGTTGTAAATTGCGGGTACTTGTACCGAATAATAAAGTTTACGCTCGTTAAATTGGACGTTTCACTGTTACAAAAAGAGCCAAGAAGCAGTTGTATTACCATTTCTTCCGTGTTTACTGTAATTCGAACGTTCTTTAACTCTTTTTCCGCCGGCAGAATGTGTACCCTCTGAAAGTGGATACTGTAAAGTAATTGTTTGAACAGAGCATATACTGGGTGTCGAGTATAAGGTTGCGAGGCGTTAATGGCTTATGCTACTTACCAGCAGCAGTGAAAAACGTTTAATCAGCATGGAATTAAAATCAATTTTATCATGGCAGAATGTACATTAACTTTCTACTTGTGGGTAACTGAAATATTCTTCCTGGGTAACGTGTTAACTGTGAATAAAGAAATCGCTTGAATTAAAGAAGTTTAAATAAGAAAATATTATCATTAATATAAAAAGAAAATATTTTCTTTTTTATAAATTGAGGTTATTTAATGTATGTACATTATTTTATACCCTTTTATTTTTTCTACAGTATTGAATATTATTATTTTATTAAGCATATTATTAATCATATTATTATATTATTATTTGTTATTGATTATTTTGGAATAATTATTGATTTAAAATTGATTAATTATTAATTATAGATCCTTAAGGTGTTACCAGAAATTTAATATGAACTTAAATGGTATTGTAAACCTTTTAAGTATTATTATAAAAATAGTTATATTCTCCTTTTCTAAATATCTTATACTTATAGAAATTACTGAAGTTTGGTGCTTTAAAATAGGAAAAGCAAAATCTCCAAACTAGAAATTTACCATAAATTATATTATTTTTTATTTTTCAAAGAATTCTATGATCTTTATATATTTACACAATATTTTTAGAAACATTGTTATTTCAATTGTTTTAATAGAAATAGATGAATGTTAATTGATAGTTTAAATAATTTTTTTAAGTTTAAATTTGCAAAAAGTTTTGTTTCATGTAGCTCATTAACTATTTACTCTTTTATTATTAAATATTAACTTTTTGATCCTGTGAATATATTTGCTGTTATAAAAAATTGATTGGTTCCAGAAGAAAAATAGCAAAATAAGATTAAAGTAAAAATGTATAAATATTATTCAAAATTATTAGTAAGAATTATTTGATTCTCCAAAATTGTATTATATAATTCTAACCTATTAAACCTAACAAAAAATAACTTCTTGCAATTTTTGTACTGTCACATTCAAAATTGAAGTACATACATTATTTATTTTGAAAACTCCATATATTTATAGCTAATAATCATATTGGAACCATACTGTTATTTACATTAAACAAAATTTTAATTAGTCCATTAACAATAAAACAAGCTTTAATTGTTTGTATCCCATTAAATAAATTTTTGTAAATAAATATATTACACAAATTATAAATTACACAACAACAAAAGGAATAATTACATACTTCCTTAATGTGTCCTTTAATCCATCTGATCATCAAATGAGTTATAGCAGATGAAGTAGGTTTATGTATGAATCTGAGAAGATATGTATTAAAAAGATAGTTATAATTGAAAGATTGACAAAAGATATATTACAAAAATTTTAAAAAGATGTAAATTTATGTGACAGGATTTATATAATCAAAAGTTGACCCTTTGCATTGGATCGCCAATTAATAATCATTCATACTAATGATTAATGATGAATATTAAATTTATGGGGAGGTATTCTTATAATTCGACTTAAAAAAATCAATTTTTTTTTTACATTTTCTCAAAGTATATGCTTTCGAAAATGTCCGTGTAAAAGGGTTTGTTTTAAATTCGTAAAATTAGCAAAGTTATAGATGTTTAAAGTGCGGAATACAGGCATTGTACAATGGGTAACGAAAACTTTAAACGCGTTTTTCTCGAAACCGTATTTTTCGAACTGGCTGACGGGATATCTCGCGTTCTAGTTGACCGAATGACTCGAAATTTGGAGAAGATCTTCACTGGATGTACCTTTATCGCATGAACCACGGATTTCAAAATCTGATGCTTTTTCCTATTTTTGTTTACCACTGAAAGGACGAAAAGCACAAAGAAAATTGATATTTAAATTTCAAAATGCTGCCCTTTTTTTAATTTTCGAAATTTTGGTGTTTTGATGGTTCATGCTGTAGCCGTATTTATATTAATTAAAATGCTTTTTGGCTTTTTCATTCCCGATAACCATATGGTCCGCAATCGCGTCAGTCATTCGAGTCTGTTTTTAAAAACATGATTTATTTAAGGCTATGTAATTTCCACAATTTTCATTAATTTCTTAAAAAGGAAAAAATTGTAAATATTATCTAAGTATTCTCTAAGCATCGTGGTTTCCTTAGAAAAAAATCCCAAAAAGTCGATTTTTATAGGCCGGAAGAATCTTAAAAAGTTTCATAGGTCGTTATTGCACTTGTTTTTTGATTAAGCTAAAAAATAAATAGTTCGTAATTATGTCACGAATAATATTTTAAATTGTCGATAAAAATGTTAACGAATCGTGTATTTATATTTAAAAATAAATAATTCAAATTTATAATCCACGTTTTGCATAAACAGGAGACAAAAAATTTGTAATTAGTTATTTATCATACGTGCAATATAATAACAAAAAAAACAAAGCAGTAGAGAGTTGTTTTTCACATGTGACTTGGTAAAAAATTGAAACAGCTATAAATTCTGAAAAATAAAATAAACAAACCTCCAGACAACAGAAATTATGGAAAAATGTTTAAAATATGCATTATATAATTTTTATCGATTTTTCTTTTAAATATCGTAAATACTGCTTAATATAAAGACATGTTGTTCTTTCGTGTAGCGCCATTTTTAATAATCCTGAACTGTCAAGTGTCACGCTGTCGTAATTTTTCCATTAGCAACACTTTGGCATGAATTTTGCGACACCCTATATTATATTACTTATGAATAATAACGTAGCATTCGTTATTATTAAAATAAATAAAAAATTAAATTTTGGTTATTTTCATTTTAGATTATCGCTAGCAAACGCTCTGTACGATAACCCATCGTTACCACGACGAAAGCTACTTCTCAGTACCGGAGGTCAGAATTACCGGCCACCCCTCGAGAGATCGAAAAGCGCGCCAAAACTATCAGCTATCGAAGAGGACATTGTCGCTGAGGAAATAGAACAGCAGAGGATCCTCGAAGAGTTGAGGACACTAGAGAACGTGGCGCGCAGTTGGCAAGATCAAGATAGCTGGAGGCTTGCCCGATTGCTCGATGCTTTGAATCGTGAATCTTCCGATGAAAACGGAAGTATCTCCAGCGGGTGCGAGACAGCCAGCACTGCGACCAGTGAAGAAAGAGCACCTGGTCCCGAAGATCATCACGCCACAGGTCATTATTTCCAAAGTATTCTCTATTTCTGTAATATTTTCCAATAATATCAAAAATGTGAATGAAACAAAAACTCTGATCCCTTCCCCGTTTTTCTGAAATAAAAAACAATTAAAATTTTTTTGTATGTAATGTATGTAATGAAAGATATAAAATAAGGTGAAAATATAATAAATAAAGGATATATATTTTTTAAAATAAATTTTCTAAATTCAGCAAAAGAATTTTCAATTTTATAACTTCTTAATATATTTAAAAAGAATATGAAATTAAAAAAGCTGTTATAATATATGTAAATTAAAGATAATAAATTAAAGATTAATAGATTAATAAAATTAAAAGATTAAATTAAATTAAAGATTAATAAATTAAAGATGATAAATTATAATATCAATTTATAGAAATATATATTTAATACAAATAAGCCTTATAGAGTAAGTACATTGAAGTATGCAGAATTATTTTCTCTCTATTAGAATCATTGATTTCTTTATTAAGAATTTAAAAACCTAGTTCAAGCCACAGATTATGATTATTTAGTATGCCTCAAAGATGTAAAAGAATGTAGCATTTATTTTCAAAATACTGGAGCGTAATACCAATATTTCTTATATTATTTTGTATACATTATATATTATAGTGAAAAAAATATTATAATACAAAATTTTCACACAAAATCAATCCATTAGTAAATAAACTTGCTAGTATACAGAGTGCAATAATGAATTTAAAAGAAAATGCATCAAAAAATACCATTGTAGCAGATTATCAATAAATTACTTTATAATTGTTGTTACATAGATCCTAATTAGCCTAATTAATGTAATAACCAAAGGAGAAAATCGAGACTTAAAATTAAATGTGAGACACCAACTGTAACTTTCCAGCGTTCCACGTTGATGTTTCTAGGTTAGGTTATCAACATAACCTGTTCATTCCGCGATCCGAGAAATTCTTGGCAATTACGAAAACTATATTCATTATCTTATTTCTTTCGTAACGTAATGTGCACATATTGCAGGTGATGCCACGGAACAGCGAACGGACAGACGAGTTATGTTCTCCGACGACACCGTCGTAAGAGGTCCAGGCCCTCGAAGGAATTCCGAAGGCTCCCCAAACTTCATGACCTGCGCCGGGAGCCCGCGCTTTCACCGCCGAAACGTCGTGCACACCAGCAGAGAGAGGTTTTCAGAGCGAAACGAAGAGGACGAGTCGATGGAAGAAGAAGACGAAGAGATAGAGGATCCTGCCTCGCATGTGTTCGACTTCGAGGATGTCGAAGACTTCGACGACGTGGTCGATTACATGCCAAGAGGCGAAATACTGCGAAGGCTCGACGGGCCACAGGACAGAGAGAGACGAGTGATGGAAAAGTATCCTGGCAGAATGAGCCACGACCTGCTGCAAAACGACGATTCCCCTTTCTTAACCTTGGACTCTCTCGACGAGGAAGTGGACAGCGACGAGAGTGGGTACGTCGAGGCACCGCCAAAGTCATTATTGGGCCAAGACGACAGGAAAGAGGAGGAGGAAAGCAATAACAGCCGCATCGAATCTCGTCAAGGTCAGACTAAATCACCGGATGTCCTCAGAGGATCATCGAATGTAGAGGAGAGTCAGAAAAACGAAGATTCCAAAGAAACGAAGGACATGGAAGAGGAGGAGGAAGGAGTGGATGAGGAAGAGAGTGGAGAAGAAGAAGAGGTTGAGTCGAAGGATCCTCTGTCGGCTGTCGAGAACAGTAAGAGGCTGAAAGAGAAAGAAAGAGAGAGAGCCGATTTCATTAAGTGTCCTATCTCAGAGACTATCAAGAAACTGGCAAACGCGTCGCTGAAAAGCTCCAAATCTTTAGAAATGACCACGAACAACTGTCTGAAAGCTCTGAATAATTTAAAGACCTCAAAGTCGTTTGATGGCGTTAAGGCTGTAGAGATGGAGGGGGAGTCTCCGAGTCTTCATCAAAGGAAGCAGTTGCTCGCTCAACAAGGCGTCATCGTTTGAAAGCTTGTCCAAATAAGAAGTAAATAAAAACACGGAAGCCCGAAGATTCTCAAATCTAGGTCTGTTCTTTTCCGATCTTCGATGCCTCGAAGCTGGAATCAACGATAGGCCACTGTACATCACATATTATAGACTCGTAACGATGTCATATTTGTTAGACAATTTTTGGGAGGATAGAAAACTTTATGAAATAACAATCGACACCTGTTCGAGAGGTTTAGCTACGATATTCGTTTTGTTCAATCAATAAGAGTCTTTAGTAAACTGTTGTATCCATGTTATTGATTTAACAAGAACGAAGTACGGTTTTAAGTATCATGAGAGTATGTAACGTTAGAACTTGCGAGGATATACACATGTTGTTCTATCGAATTGTTAAGAATCAAACAATGTTTAGAAAAATCGGATAAAACGGATAACTTTAATTCGAATTAATTATTGAGTTAGGTGCCCTATTGATTGTCAGTACGAAGCTCAGTTTGATAAGGATCATTAGTTTCATCGGTATAATAAGAATAAACTGAATGTTATATTTGAAGGTTACTCTTGCGAAGCGTGGTGCGATTATTTCTGGTTATCGATTCACGAGTGTGTACTTACGGCGCAAAGAGAGTCAGATGAGATTGACGCGTGGTTTAAGGGCAAAATTTTTTAAAACGTAAAGATATATATATATATATTACAGTTTACTCGAAGAACCAGGCCTAAAGCGATTATCTTCATAAGATTAATCATTGCAGATTCGCACAAAATAAATACAATAAAAACAATAATTTTGTAAATACATTTAATAAACGCTAAAAATATTAGGAATTAAAGTTTCATTACCGAAATTTTGTAACGGGTGCTTTAAAAGTAGAAACAAGTTCTTACTTACGTCAATTTTTATCTTTGTTATTTTCAATTATACGAGTTACAATAAAATATTTTTGTTGCTTGTTAATGTCGGTGCAACAAAATATATAACGCTATTTAAATCCACGCGCTTCATGCTTGCTGAAAAAGAGATTAAAAATCCCTCTTGTGTTAGTTACAGATAATTCATTTTACAGAATCCATTATAAGAATTGGAATTGTCACGTCTAAATTTATTATATACCGTTCTTACAGAAGAACGTGCCATATAAATGCCAGCAGATACGACGTGTTTCTTCGTACTTTTACTACAATTTCTATTCTTTTGCTTATATACGAAGGTTTTCTAGAAAAGAGCTTTAATATACATGTTAATGAATAATCTGGACTGAACACTTTGATAATAACACATGTATTCGGTGTCTAGCTAGAATTTAAACCGCTCGTTTACCATGATAGGTATCACGCGAAACCACAAGAGTTCAAAATATTGTCACCATTGCTGTACAAGAAAAATTCGAAGACCAATAAAAAGGAAAAATTCTTAAAAATCTAAGGTTATTATTTTTTCTCGCTTCGTGACCCAGAAACTCCGAAAACCTGCTTAAACTTTCAGAGACTCACATTCAGGCGAGCATCGTGACTGCTACAAGTTAGTCAATAATTATAGATCGCGTGCAAAACCGGCAGAAAACGCAAATCACGGCACTTCAGAGTGTGCACATCTCCTCTTGCAGATCCAGGTCAATCAATAGGGTAGAAACTTCTCCATAGGTACAGCTCCGTAAATTTTTCCAAAGGGTCAGGCAAGAATATTTTTTCTAACCTAAAAATCATAGTTCTATAGCTCTTTTCTATCAATTTTTTTTTTAATTGAAATGATTAATTATAACTTAAAGTATTTTTCAAATTAAAATATTGAAATGTAATAATATAAAAGGTTTTACAAATAAACTATCTTGTATTTAAATTGAAAAAATTTTAGAATTTTATGTTCGATACTTATTATTATTATTTAATGCAACAGTAAATATTACGACTATCATTATAATTCTAGCATATCACCAATAATTATTTGTATATTTTATTTGCAATTCTTTATAAGGTAATAACGATATTTCTATTTAAAAAATTATACTTTTTTATTTTATCAAAGCTATTAAAAATTAAAGATAAACGTTAACGAAATTATTAATTTACCTTAATGTTTAACACTTTATGGTTACCTGCATAGTAATTTGTAAAAATTATAACATTTTTAACAGCATATGCAGAATTAAGAAAACTAAATATTAAAAAAGTGTGGTCGATTTGATTGGACAGTTTTTCGCGCAAATTTACCACATTATGGTTTCTACACTTCCTTCGGGATTCTGTTTCAGTTCAGAACGTTCCCGCCAGGTGGCATCAGTTGTGCTTGCAACCGTCTATCTGACATTCAAAACTTGCTATAATTTTTTTCAAATCAAATAATGATTTCAGAAAAACTATTAATTTACCTAAAAAAAATGTTTACCTAATCAGTGAAATATTTTATTAAAAATATTCTTATACTTGCAAAATTATTTAATTGTTTAATTACGCAATTAACATAAATAAATAATTTTTTCAATTTGAAATATATAACTAAAATTTGTAAATCGAGTAATATAACAAATTATATATAATATAATAAAATCATCCACATTGTTTGACTTTACAAGTGAGTCGAACTTAATATTATACTTAATCGTATGTATATACATGTATCTATTATATGTTGTTATATAACATACAAAGTAAAACAATTTATTCTCAACAACTGAAAGTTATAAAGTTAACAAATCTTTTATTAAAATCCCTTTATCAAAGTATATAAATTTAATTTTTTTTTAAAGATATATAAATAAGCAAGTTACAGTTACTGTAACATTTAATTCTCTAATACACTGTAAGAACACATTTATCGGTAAATTTGCAGACATGTAATAACTTCTAAAACTTTTCCCATTTACGGTCTAACACGCATTAAGCCTGTTTAATACACGGCAGCAATGCGAACAATGCGAAAGCAAATAGGAGCAATGCCATATTGAATGTGCGACGACAGCGAAATGGACCTTGCATCCAGTCAAGATCAAGGTACCTTGTGAAGCCTCGTTTGGAGTCACAGTTCTCCATGGGTACGATAATGTGCTGGATATCGGTGTGTGCGTCTCACGCGCACCGTCATCCTCGCATCCGTGTGACCTACTAACTTGTCCAGCCACGCACACACTCGTACACGGATGTGCATTCAGCGCGCACGCTATAAATGCTACATAAGCGCACGAACAGGACCCAGGACCTGACTTTTTTCCCGCTTAACTTTCGGTTTACGTATCCTTTATTGCTTTGGTTTTCGATGAACGTAACAGTGACACTGATTTTCTCTTTACCTTGAAACATTTCTTCGCCGCAGTTTTAACGTCAAATGTTTCTGGAAATAGAAATTCTAACAATTAACTGTTTTTACTAATCGACGTGGAATTATCAAATCACATTCGTATAGGTTATGTCGAAATTCTTATGATAACTTAACATCCTCCATAAGAGCCTTTTATCATCCGGAATACTAAATTATACATACTAATTCATGCAGAATATTCAGAAATGAATAATTTCTCTTTTCAAGCGATCCAATGGTCAATTCAAGGAGATCGAACTTCACACCTTTTACTCTTCCGCTTTCTATTAATCAATATTAGTGGTTGTAATAAGACAATTCGTAATAACATTCCTTAACTTTTCCTGCGGATGAGTATTAATTAGTACAAGTTTAGTTTCAATCTGTAGATGTGCATCGATACATAACCTATAGAAAATGATTGAAAATTATCTGCGGTGATTTTCATAACTAACCTGTACACAGACTCTGAAACTCTCTCGTTGCACGCACACACATTTCGGCACACAGGTCCACTTGTCTTACGCATACCAACAAGTCGATCTTCTCCGGTTCATCTTACATTCACACGTACGTGTGATGTATGGTAATATGAAGGTACATACAGGTACATGCAGGTATATGCAGGTAGCGTATATCAGAGGGGCACGTTAGGCCCCCTAACGGCTGCTGGAGGGGACACGTGGGGTCCCATAGAGCGGCGAGTAGCTCGTTGAGGCCCGCACCCATACGCGCGCGAGCCGTGAGTAGTGTTAACGGCCTTGCTTTATGTGGGTCATGAAACAAGGTCCCACCAGCACGAGGAGCACGGGAGAACACAGCGCGCTTAACTCGGACTCCGCTTGATACTTCCATAGACCTACACGCGCGCACGCGGCGCTCTCTCGTGCATGCGTCTACATGTGGCAGCACAATAGCGCGCGATTTGACGAAAACAAAAAGACAAACAGCGCGAACGAACGTTCTACTCTTGCCAGTATCTGCGTCGTTAAATACGGTGCTCTTTCTTTTCTCCTTTTGCACAGAATATGTAAATATTGCATAAAGCAGTTGGGTTATGATAGATAAAGATTAGATGGAAATGAGCATGGACTCCATAGCTGTTTACCATTGAAATGTTTAAACTGATTAAGATTTATTTTATAGATTGAAGTACACAAAAATATTTCAAGTAATATATTTCTTTTTTGAAGAAACGATCTTAAATATTTATCGAATGCATGTACACCTGATTTAAAATTAACATTTCACGGTATATAAATAAAATTTCGTAAAATTTACTGTATATTGCATTTTGTTTGTTTGGATGCATTTTCATGAATATATATCAACTCCTATATTACAGCATCTATAGAATTTTATTTAATAATGAAATAATTTTCTCCTGTAAGCGTTTAAAATTCTTACCAATATTTAAAAGTGTAAATTCAAGTAAAAATGGTAATATAAACAAAAATTTAATTCTAGTTTCTGAATTTATTTTTTCATAGAGAATCACCTTTCTTTACGGTTGAACTACCAATAACGGATCAGTTGGTATAGTGACTTTATAATTTAAGAAGGCGTATGTTATTTACATAGAAAAAAATCCAAGTGTCTATTGTTACTGAGTTTATAGAACACATTGAAAGCTTGCACCTCTGACCCTAGAATGTACTATACTCCATTTCAAGTCTTGTACCACTTGTCTACGTTATAACACCAAACTGTAGAATATTATATTTCACTTAGAAACGATAGCAATGGTACATTTTCCTTTGTTAAGTTTAAGATACTTTTATGAATTGAGCTAGAATTTATGAAAAATGGAATATCCTGTTACATTTTCTCGTATCTATCATTTCGAATTATCTACTATGAATTAGTTTAACCTTTACCACTCCACCAAAAGACAAAAGATTTTTGAGGTTATTTTTACAATTTAGAATAACTGTTTTAAAGAAGTTAAAGATACTTTATTTACCTAAGGAAATATAGTGATTACCTATGTTTCGCCATTTTACTTTTTAGATATATAAGTATGTTCAGTTTATTGTCTACCGGAAGTGGGAAATTTGTTGCAGTTTAATTATACGTACTTTGTGGTTAATTCAATATTTCGCTTACCATTTATCTATAACAGCATACCTAATTGGTCGATGGAAAGTATAATGGGAATAAAATAAAAAGAAGAAATGAAAAATTAGCAATTCTTCGTATCCTGAGAATAAAAGAAATGTTTCACTGTAAAGGTACCTTAACTATAGTAATAAAAATAATTAGCAATTTATTTATTTTTATTTTATTTTTCGTTTTCAATACGGAATGTATTAATTTTCTTTTAACGTGGAAGCAGAAAATATCTTATGGTTATAATATAATTATAATAATAATTTTACTTTCATTACACATACAGATGTTGTTTTATGTCGATAAAGCCTTGCAAATTTTTAGTATCTGTTATATAATGAGTTTTGTAAGTTAAAAACCTTTCACCTAAAAAGAAATTTCTAGCCATTTCCAATAACTCGCTAAGAGTACAAAATGTTCTAATTTATAAATGTTAATAGAGAAATTATCATATTTTTCAAAATTAAAGCTGAATGTAAAAATTAGCACAAGTAGATGAAAAGAAGGAATAATCTAAAAAATCAATTTCACGGTCATCTTTTTGTAAGATAAATGTTCTAATCGTTAAGCTAACTGTGATATCTATATATGCAACACTATCTTTTTAGTTCCCGAAATTGTTCTTAAGAAAGATGAAATATATGTTCAATACATTTAACTTAATATTTGAAGTTGTTAAAAAAAAATAATTTGAACATTATCAAATTACATACTACTTTTATATAATACAATATTTATTGAAAACCGGAAATTTATAGGAGCACATCCAAATGTACAATATATGATATTATATTTTCTGATTTTATAAAAACATGTAAATTTTCAATTTATTATAATTTAAAAATGTTATATTTTATAATAATACAATTTATTTTACCTTATCCATATATCACTGAAACTTTTGTAAAATAAAAATAAAATTTTAGTTGTATTACAAATAAAAAAAATATAAAACATTATTATTAATAAAATACAATATTAATAGTATCACTTATAAAAATTAATATTATTTGCCATCAATATGTCCTAGATCCTACTTGCATAAAAATTCGTAAATTGAAATTGACATATATTCTTAAAGCCATTATTTGATTCTCCTCACTATAATGTTAAGGTTTCATATTGCTAACAATAAATAGTTAAAAGTCAACAATTGAGCTATAAGCATTTTCTTTGCAGTTTTTCTTTCTCAAATAAATGAATTCATAAATATTTTCAATTTAACCCAATAAATAAATAAATATCATTTATCCTTTTCAATTATCCTTTTCAATCTTCTTGATGATATCTTAAATTTTGATCGAAAACAATAAAAGCTCTATTTCTTAACCTCAAACCTTAAAAACACATTATTATTATCGTTAATATTATCGACAACTGAAACAATCCAACTACTTATACTTACTTACACAACAATTTCTCTTATATTTTCTTTCATTTCGAATCATCTCTCAATAATAATTCACAAATTCAAATCCGCAACAGTCCTAAAGGTTCGCATTGCTATCTCTTTCGAGCTGTTGTTTCGTTCGATCTGCAATCAAGGTATCCAATCGGTTCTACGCTTGCAACGGATGAACGCTTTCGTGCGAGCGTATTTGTACATTGACGTGGAGAGGCCGTGCCACCAACGCAATCGGTGCTTTCTACAAAGCGCTCCAAGTGCAGTGTACCTTCTCTTCCTGGTGCAACACTGACGAACGAACCGATTGGCGCTGTGTACGGGCGCATCGTTACGTCGCGTTTCCAATCAACCAAGTTTATTCGGATCTTCAACGGATGATCGTCGGATGATTGCGCGAGGTTTCGTGGCTGTAAAAGGCGCAAACGGAATGATAACGAGGTGTCGATGAGTGATCCTTCATTTTGTGGATTATTCGAATAACAGGCTCGATAATGATGGCAATAGACGCGGCGGAAAGACTGGAATAGTGATAACAGTACCGAGGATACAGTTATTGTACAAATTATAGTAATAACGTTAAACGTGCAATGTTATGGTAATATTGATTCTAACAGCAATATTATACTAATAACGAGAAATTTTCTCACCTGGTAACGTCATACGGCCAACTAGTGAAATGAGAAGAGATATTCTTCTAATAGATACGAATTATTTCATTCCTATAGAGGCTGATATAAATTTTATAAAGTTGGTATTACGTTTAAGACGAGTTTTTTTTTCATATACAAATTGTCTTGTGGTATAGATAATGTAGGCATAGATTTCAACATTGAATAGAAAGTATAACCGGAAACAGAAAACATTAGATCATAAATAAGAATTTATTATGTTAATGATACATAATTCATGCCTGTGGAATTTACCTGAAATCTACATTAATTGTAAAGTAAAGATCTGTATTCCTACCTTACACTGCATGCTTATATTGCATGTAACGTAAAAGGAATTTAACACGGCTTTGAGAGCTCCAAAGAATTAAATTTAAGAAATGAATTCCCTATTTATTGTAAAAATAAACGAAATCATTTATTAATTTTATAATAAAAAACCTAACCTCTATGGGTACTACAATTTAAAATCGAGGATAATAAAGTTTTTATTATATTATAGAAAGAATTGAAAGGAAAGTGAAATGATTAAAATAAAAGAAAATAGTTATTAAGATACTTACATAGGAAGTACACATTTTCATGTAAAGGAAGTTGTATGTTATGTACACTCATTTTCTATACTAAAATGTAATAAAATAAAGTTATAATTAGAACTACACAAAATAACGTAGGATCTAAGATAGTTCCATAGAATTTTTAAATTCTTCTGTTAATCCTTAAAATGTTTAATTAAAAATTAATAAATATTATAGAAAGTTAACAAACGATTTTTTATTAGAAGGAAAACAACTGACACAAAATTTCAATTGTTTATGTTACATGTTGTACATCATCAAAGTACATCTATTACATAGTAATAGAGAAGGAATGAATTATATAATTTTATTAATTATTGCAGTATTTATTATAGATAAAAAAAACTGAATTATTAATTACTAATTAAATACTATTTTTATATTTTTAAGAAAGAAATTTATGTAGAAAGTAGTGTCTATAATACAAGTATTGAATTCAGTAAGTTGATTGATCTCTAAATTTATAGAAGCATATATGTTAGTTTGTAACTTGCTAATAAAAATTTATTGTAGATGTAATAAGACAAAAATAGAACACTTAAACATTAAAATCTATTTGAATTTCTTTCGAATTTATTATCAATTTTATCGATAAACTAATTTAAAGTTTATCAAACTAAATTAGTTACAATATGCAATTATTGATATAATTTAATATACAAACTGAATGTTACTATTAATTTACTAATTAATATTAACCTTTAGCATCTTTATTACTTCCATCTCTGACAACATTTTAAAACGAAGAATTGCAGCATCGTAAATACCAATGCCGTAAAAAATATTTACATTATCGACGATTTCGTATCCGCGAAATATAGTTCATTCATGGTGCAAATAAATGGAAATAATTTGCAACGGCACAGAAGCCCCTTCAAATGCGAACGTCAGGTCGATATGGAGGCATTTCTTCATTTCTAGAATCGTCGTCGGTATTAACGTTCAACTGCATAATGAATAACGCCATTGCCGTAAATTTCCATTGAAGTAAATCCATTAAGCTGATTTATCGTTTTATTAAACCGACGACGCAGCTGCTGAATTACTTCACACTATTTGTTATCACCTGAAATATCACAATTTTTATGTAGCGTAATTATTTTGAGTATGAAATAACAATGAATAGCTGGATTCATTATTAAATTCATTAGAATTAATTAAAATATACTTAACTAGAAACGATCATGAACTACTTGATATATCGCGAATTATAACTCGACTTCTAACAATTTATGAAAAATATTTACATACAGAATTACATTAAGAATATACCTTAGAATAGCAGCCATGTTTTCACCTTCGTATGATGTGTACAGATGCAAGTGAATATTTGTTCTATAATTGCTCTGATACATTTATGCCTCGAGAAATATAGTAAATTTTAATAAAACTTACAATGTTTGACAACAACTATGTCATGAAGTGTGGCACTTTCACTGCAGTTAAAATAAATTGTGTAATGCGGGTTATATACTTACAGGTGCCGTACAAATCGAAATTTTTTACAAACATTGCACTTGATACACTTTCGAAATAGAATATTTTAATGTAATTAGAAAAAAACTCCTCTTAAAAATATAAATTTTAAAAATTCTTCAAGATTAAAGATCGAGTAAATAATTTTTCAAAAATATTGCATTTCGTCGTAGGAAAAATTGAAATTGATACGATAATATATAAATTAATATCGATATTCGAGTTATATATAGTAATGCTTTTTAATTTCTCGAAAATTGTACGAGAAAAATGAAAAAAAATTTGTACAATTTTCCGCCGTTTTCATCTTGAAATTACCATCGCTAACCAGTACCAAATCCTGTGAAAAATAAAAGTCACTTTATTAGTAATAAAAGTCATAATAAAAAACGAGATTCATATTTAACCTTGACCATTAAATTCAAAATTACCGGGAAAATGCATGAACACCCACGTATCACGCGTAATAAAAAACAAGGAGAAATCACGGGGATCAGCAAAGAAGGGTTAAAGGAGATGATATCAATCCGAATTTCACTAATTCCTTCACGTCGAATGTTGGTTAGGTTCGATGTGTAAAGTTCAAATCGAATCGAGATTGGTCATTGTCACACGGCACTAGAGGTTAGGAACTACTAACTCGCGGAAGGTGGTCCGTTCACGTATCAAACTAAACGACAATAATTTTCGACGGCACCCCATACGGTTTTCACCGTGCGTGTGCACGCGTGGTAGCCACGATGCCAAGAGAAATCGAACTTGATCGTTAAGCGAGCCGCGACGTGAGCTCGGCCCATTAGCCGCGTTCGAGGTTGTTTTGCCGCGTGCAAGAGCAGCCTGTGAAGCTAACAAAGAGAGACAATCGAACGAAACCCGAAAACGTACGAGGTTAAACGGTCGGAAATAATGATAGTGGAATTTTTGGACGAAAGTGGTTGAAATTGTGAAATACATACATACATATTTCAAAAAGAGAGAAATTATACAACTATACTATTCTTGCAGAATTTCTTTCTACTTCAAATTGCAAGCATAGTAAATATCGGGATATTTGTCGTAGGTTGGTAATTCATGTGGTGACAATTGTATGTTGCTCGCATTGATTATTAATGTATGTATTAATATTTTTTATTATTTTTCATAGCATTCTTTTCTGTAGGTATCAATGGCGTAACATAAATTTTATTTAAATGTTACTTTTGTATACGCATATGTACAATCAATTATTTTATATTAAAGAGCTGGTTAGAAAATGACTTGTATGTTAATTTTATCTTGTATTAATAACGATACAAATGAAATAGAAATTAAATTAAATTATATTCATACATTGAAATAATTAATAATATCAAAATAATACTTATAATATAACATATATAATAAATAGATAAATGAATAAATATATATTATTTTAACTTAATAATTATATAAAAAATAGAATTCCTTAATACACTTATGTATATGTATATGTAGATATTTCGAAAGTAGTAATAGAAAAAATCGGTTAATTTCGATTTAATTAATTTGAAAAAATAGTATATGAATATATGAATTTAAAAATAATTAGGATATATTAATATTTCAATGAAGGAAAATAATTCTGAACTTTCAAACCCAATGTTCTATTGTTTGGAGTGTGAATACCATTGAGAAACTTGTGTTAATAATAACTTAAAGAACGTGGTTATTTCTTTTAAACAAGTATTATATGTAAACAAATATAGTAGTAAAATTAATATTCACTTAATAAACCTATTTATCTATCTCATTATCTTATTATTTGAATTTCATTAACACCCGTAATAAATAGGCTTTAAAATTCCAAAATTATAAATATTTGTTCACTTATTTTTTTTTATATCATCCAAATAAACGAGAGATTTAAAAAAATGTTATTTTTTATAATACTAATATTGATAATGATAGATATCTGATAAGCATATGATAGAATAAGTATATGTAATTATAAAGATATTTTCAATGGCTGGATTAATTTTAATGACTGAAATCAAATATAAAAGAATCTAAGTTAACAAACTAAAAAATTTTTTTTTATGTATAAGTATATATTCCAACAATTTATATTATAATGATATGAGAGCACTTTTGTAAGATAACTGAATAAATAAAGTAAAATGAAATAAAATAAAAATAATAATCAAACAGTGTTTCGTTCATGTTAATTTCGATAGCAGGCTTAAATCAATCACTCTTTAGCATATACATACATGTATGATTTGCGAAAAAGAAAATAATTAATTTTTTATCAAATAGTTAAAAAAA
>NW_016909492.1:831962-846453 GCF_001483705.2 Eufriesea mexicana | reverse complement strand
ATTTATTAATATAATAAATGTATTCTAATAATTTTTATGTAATCATATCTATAACAGTAATATTAATTATATAAAATTTAATTTATTAGACTTACAATGTCCTACATTATAACGATGCTGAATTTCATATCTTGGATCGTTTTGCTTAAAGAGGAAGGCCTGAAATGTATCAAAATATTACTCCTAATAAAAGCAAAATAAAATATATAACAAATCTGATTTTTGTATATTCAAATAAAAATTGTGAATATTTTAAACTATTTAACATTTTATGGAACAAAAGTAAATGTTTTATTTCATAAGAAAAAAATATTTATTAATATAATTAAACATAAAAGTTAAAATATCTCGAAATAAAAAATATTTTCATAATTACCGATATAATGATGAATCTCGGTGTACATCCAATATTTCATCATTATCTTACATTTCGAATCACACGATTATTTTAATACACATATAGTAGTACTGTACAAATAAAGTATAGGAGCTTATATTTGTCGTACACCTTTGAAACTTCATACAATACAGCAACCATTTCTCCAATATCTTACGAGTTGGAATAGAATACACTTTCGGATTTGTATTCGATTAATTTACAGACCGTACATCGTTATAGAAACTGTTGTGCAGAATCATTATAACGATACTATTGACGGTGAAATCTAAAGAAACACGATACAAGTATCATTGGCGGATATATCGAGTCTAATACCTCGTGCGAGTACGAAATGTATCCGCTGTCGAACAAAAGGAAAGAAAATGAAAACACGTGCCACCTGGTGTCCACGCGTGAAACCAAAAACGTCGATCCTAATCGAAACTGTATCGAAAGTTAGACAATCACATGCGCACAACTGCCAGCTATTGTGATGAATTTGTTTCCCTGTATTATCTTTTTACTTCATTATTTATTATTATATTTATTCAGTCGTGTGTTATTTCTGTGTCAAATTGTGTCATTTCTAATTTAGTTTAGTCCTTCTATTTGTCATAAAATATTTTCTAACGATTATATACGAGGGAAATTAAGATAATTAGGTTAAAACGAAATATTGACATTTATTGGTTATACGACACGTAGAAAGGAACAAACATATATCGTGATCTGACCAACATCATAAATCACAGGGAATCACAATTAATCTCATCGATCATTAAGACGTCACAGCGACATATAACAGGCTCTATAGCAACAAGATTATTTTGAAAGGTCATAAGATAACAATCAAATTCTTTATCTCTTTAAACAAGCCTATAAGGGTAAATAGGTATACGAGTTATAAGGTACTTATTACGTTTATCGTGATTTTGTCTTAATTTTATTTATTTTAGGATATGATTTCAAAGTATGATATTTGAAGTTAAATATGTAGTTTAAAATATCTTTTTTTTAAAAAAAAGTTTCTTAAAGTAAAAAATACGTTTTATTACAGGTCAAATAAAAAATTCAATTTTCATAAATGGCAATAGAATTTTAATAAACTTATCTACAGAAATTAAAATTTGAAGAATTTTTGCCAAGAAACTTATTTTTTAGAACATCAAGGAGAAAGCGAAATATATAGTGTTTTCGAAAGAAGGTCGAAAACTTTTAGAGCATATAATATACATTGAAATAAATAAGAAAGTTTAAAAAATACACATTCCAAAAATAATTTTATCAAATTATGCACTACGATAATAATACAAACAGCAATTTTAAAACATCTTCTTAGAACATTAAGATAATTAGTTAATACAATTTTTAACAACTTCAGAAGGTACTTAATTATTTTTGTAACATGTCTATCAGTGAGTATTATCATATTATGCAATATATAAGTCATATTTACAATAAACTAACATTTATAATAATAAATACAAAAATTAAATCAATACAATATCTTTTTACAAAAATATTATTTAAAACAAAATTATTATTTAAATATGACATATTGGAATTTTTTTACTTAATTTTAGTAACATTTAGTAAATCATTACTATCTTATATTAATATCTCCATATAATGCAGTAGTATTGCATTATTTGTTTCATTCTATAATTCCTTGCAACTCGAATGGCAAGTAACGTTAAGCCATAATCACTTACCTCATTAGTCCCGGATCAATTAAGATTTTCAATTTATCGTCGATCGATCGTCGATTGTTTAGTCATATATGTTATAAATTACCCATTATGCGCACGTTAAAAATATGCTAATGTCGTTGCAGCACCGTTAGGACCGATTGGAGAGGGGAAGAAAGGAATAGAAGTCCCGAAAGAAAAGAACAAAGGCAGGTGCCCTTAAACAATGCCGATGACAAGTAGCGATCGTTGTCATTCCGCATGTACATCGATCGACAGCAAATCGTAAATCGTGACTGGAAGGGAGTGTACAATGGTAATTAGGAATTCTTATTTAAATGGAGCATCAGATAAGGGCAAGAACAGCTAGATATAGCGATTCCACGTGCGACGAATTCTTAACTGTATTTCTCCAAGTCTAACCCCACCATTTCTCCCTCGTTTTCAAAAGCGTTCTCAACAGCCACAAAGGCCAATTTCTAACGCTTATTCGGCGTCGCGAGTGCCGCCAATTTCAAACGGGCACATGGTAATGCTTAATGGCCTCTTAATTACGGACTGGCGCTACTCGTATGTGAACGATTGAAATTTTTAACAATGAAATTACCAAATTAATTAAAATGACTGACTTTAGATTTCTTTATTTTTTCAGGTTCCGAAAACATGAGGCTGTTCTTAAAAAAGTTAATGTTGACTTTCATGAGATGAAAACTTTAATTTAATTACTATTATTTATGTATTCTGTATTCAGGTACGTATATTAGGTTAGTAGTTCTAGTGGTAAGCAAGGTGTTGAAACGAATAATGATTTAGTTAAATTTTTACAGACCACACTCTGCTACGTAGGTCATGGATAATTGCAGAAAGTCAAACTTCTTTTCGGGGAAGTAATTACCGCCTGGACCAAAAGATCTTCGTTCACCTTTGTGAACTTCTTCAACATCATTTATGTACACGCCGAGTTTGCTGATGGTATCTTAATGATGAAAGGCTTTCTATGCTTTATGTACTCGTTATGTTCTGCTTTCTTTGATACATCGACGAGTGTTCCGGGTACAACTGCGATAGTACAGTAGGACCTCGATTATCTTAACAAATGCAGGTACAGATAGAGTATATAATTGAATTTTTAAGGTAACTGAATAATTCATGTTGCAATCAAATTTCAGAATGAAAAATGATACATAATTTACTTCGTATTACTGCATACACATATATGTTTCAATTACTTTTTTCATTTTGTAGTGTACTTTCCCAATCATTTTGAGCTGCCAAATTACACGTTTTCTTTGAAATATATATATATCTGTGAGATTATTTTCTTTTTGTGCTCCATTGCATTTAAGTATCAACTATAACGCCGAAAATATCTTTGAATGTGTTGGAATATTCTTCATGTCACCCTTTTCGTCGTTGCTTGTGTTGAAGATCCATTTAATTTCCTGGATAATTCCTTCATCATTTATATCGTACATTTCATCGTTTCTATGTTATTTTCTCGTATCATTTTGAATTCAATTTATACAGCCTACTGTATTATTCAAACTTGTTAGAACTTTTATTTCGAAACATTTTGCGTTTATATTGGAATACAACGGTGAACCGAGGAGGATAAGCTAGATGTAATGTATACATTTAGAATATTTGTTTTCCGTTACTGCGTAACATTCGAATGATCGAGATTTTACTATTCTGTGTATAAGCGTATTTAATATATATCTCGTGTCACATAGATCACTCATGACCCATGATGGTTGTTTTATTAGATGAATAAATATATTATATGAAAAGAAATTCATTGTACAGGAAATTTACTTGGAAAAATGCAAACATTAAAAAGTTAAAATTATTTATATTTTTATTATTTAATTCCAAAAATAAAATAATTTTAGAATTATCTATTTTTGTTGTAATTAATTATTAATGCTATAGAAAAGAATTTGATTAGAGTACGTTATATGATAACCCGAATTGCAAACATAAATACCTTTTTCTGGGTAACATAAATAAATATCTAATAGTGTCAAAAACTAAATTATACATTTCTTGTTAAATCTTGTTTGTAGGCTTTAAAAAAAAAATGAAACATTTTAAAATTGGAGTAATAGTTTATACATGATTTACTATACTATAGTGATTCATTAATACATACATAAAGATCAATTTCCAAGTGATCAGTGTAATGACTTTTGATAATAAAAGGTTTCAGAAAACTTCTTAACTGTATTTATATTTCTTTCCAAACTTTTACATTCCAACAATTATAATTTTTTTTTAAACTCTACATAATTTATTACCTGTGTAACTTTATTTACAATTATTTTCCTTTCTTCAATTTTATAATTGACGTCCTTATTAGAATTGGTGTTATCATACTATGAAATTTTTTCCAATTTTGTCTGCTTCCTTATTCTACTGTAATTTATTTCTGACTAAAGGTATTTGAAATGTGTAATTAATTTGAATATTCTTTTAAATCCAAAGTAACATGTAAATACTGATTCCTTCAAGCTGTTATTTATACATTGTTTGAAACTTATTAATAAATGATAAATAAAATATAATACTAATAATAAAAAGCTAAATTACTAAACTTATTACGAATTTTTCAGTGTATTCTTGGAAAATTCCACGTGCAACCCTGAAGATAAAGCAAAACAAATTAAATTCTATTCAGAACCTTTGAATAAGGAGGCGAAGCATATTCTCTGAATTGTGTTTTGTTTTCTTATTTTCGTCGGACTGCGACCTAATGTGTCGCGAATCTTTTGACACGATCTCCGGGTGAGGTTGCGTTGAAAAGACCGAAGAACGATAGACCAGACGATGGGAACTTTACCACGGGAATGGAGAATCCTATTACGGAGTCAGAAGTACGATGCGAGTCTATGCATGTATACGCGTATGTGCACTGCGCGTCTTCTTGTCTACGAAGCATACCCACCGTCGTCCATTGAGAAGGAGCTCAAAACACGTAATTGTGTGAACCGTACCACTCACATGATCCGAATCGCCTTTAATTATTCGTCCATTTGCGAAATTCTTTTTCCTACCCCGCCGCGCAATCGACCTGCTGGCAACTGACGAGACGACGTCTATTTTTTCCTTTCGACATATTAAGAAGACGCAATTTATTAAATTCATGCCTACGAAGTACCCATGAAATTTTACCCTTACCTTAAATTGTCATCAATCACATTAACCAATTGCACTATGATTTAATTTTGAAAAATGACATATTGCAAAGTTACTTAATTTCAGGTAACCACTGTACCTCTATTCCATTCACGATAAAATTATACAAAAATTTTCGGGTTTCTTCGAGTTTTGTGTATGTTGAAACACGTTAAACATAATTTTAGTCACATGACGAGTGTAATTGCATTCTAATATTTGACAAGGACTCATGACGAATTGGACTCGTTATTATAATGCAAAGGGTTAACCTCAAAACTACCAAGGTGGTCAAAATAACTAATTTCAGACTTTTCGTTTTTATTGTTACAGAAAATGTACCACAGATTTTGAGAAAATTAATATTGGCTTTTATTTTGGACAAAATGTATTTAGCTATTTATCTTTATCATATGATTTTAATTATTATCGTCATCTATGTATACCATAAGTAGGTATACATTAGGAGGCTATTTTAGTGTTAAGAGAGAAGAAATTTGATTTAAATTTATAAACTAAATTTCCTGTATGGAATGATAGAAAATCACACCATTAGCTGTTACAAGTATTCAATATATTCGTGTGTCTTTTTCATATGAATTTAAATGAAAATTATTAAAGAGGTGGTTATGTAAATATCAAAAGAGGTCAATGTTAATTCATGAAATTCAAAGCCAGTAATTGTTCGTTAAGGAATAAAGGAGGCTGGAATCAATTAATTAAAGAAAACTGGAATTCAGTTCAAACGAAAGTGAGGTATTCTATTATTTTTCATTAGATTGAATTAAGAAAAGTAAAGGAAATCGTTATATAGGTTAAGCGATCTACAGAAGCTAAGACGAACCTAACCTAACCACCAAAGTCACTGCGAAAGAATAAGCAAGATGCACTTTTGAGACGTATCATGACTCGTGACGAAAAGTGAATCTTATATGACATTGGAAAGCATTGGGAAAATGGCTTGAACAGGAATAAATATGCAAAGCACACGCCAAAGTAAATAAACTGCTTAAGAATAACGAACCGTCGAAGAATTTAAAAATTCTAGAATTAATGCTATTTATGAATCTGAAATAGTAAAATTAATTTATTATTCAGAAAATTGTATAAAATTATTTGGAAATTATTTTAATTAAGTATATGATGAAAATTATGCATCCTAATATTTTAAAGATGAAATTAAGGATAAGAAATTACAATTAAATATTAAAATATATGCAAAAATGGAAATTTTCAAATACGTCGAAATAACCTTGTATTATCTCATAATTAACCTTTATATTAATCATTTGATTATTATATTAGTTTACTTTAACTATTTGTAATGAAAAATTAGGTAATAGAAATAAAATATTTTCCTCTTCTTGTGAAAAATGTGCATACTCCATGCTGACAAAAATTTTTATAGTATTTAATAATGAAATGATACTAAAATCCTTGCAGAACGAAATTTAAGTTGAATTGTCTTCCTGTATACGCAAATATTATAATATGAACAATTTTAATGCTTTTTTATTGCGACTTTCAATACAAATTCACAGTTAAATGCTTTTCATAATCGTAAAAATGAATTAAGAGCTGTGCAAACATGCAAAAGAACGAGTAGAAAGTAAAACTTTCATTATTCAGGGAAATGAAGCCTGAATTTAATGAGAAACAAATAAAAAATTACTAAACGTTTTATTAAAAATTAATAAACAAATTTTTTTCATTTATTGACCACAAAGTTAGTAAATTATGCTCTCCTTATGCCTGAAATACTAGATCGAATATTATGACTGCGATCAAATATTTTAGAGGGTCAAACGAAAAAGGAAAAATTAAATAACGTTGATTGCAGAATAATTTTAGAAAATTTAATGTAATATCGGTGTCCATAATGAGCATTAGTTACTAAGTATGTTCTTCAAGAAAAAACCTTTTTAACAATAACCACTATACATTTTACCAAAAACATACTTATAATATAAACAAAATCTTTTATTCGCAGAATTTTAGTTATAAAAATAGTTAAAAATATACTATTAAAATAATTGCTTTCACTGTGAAATTCGTCACTCTGCGAACTTTCTGTAAAATTATATTTATCTTCATAACACGCGTTCAATTGTAGTCCCCATGGGGGACTTATATTATTCTCGTAACTTCCTATGATTAATAATTTATTCTTAAATTTTCTATAAATCCAGAGTACAAGAAAACAACGAAAATGCAATAAAGAGCTTATCCAGTGGACCCAGTGAAAAAGTGATAAAAGTTGATTTATTGCTTCCTAGAAACATATCAAATACTTCATACGACGTAATAGCTCTTGAATAATAATTCCTTAAATAGCATACCACACCTAGCACTCGTGTAATGTTTGTACAGTACATAAACTACGAATGCTTCTGGTATTTCGCTGCTTATAACGCAAACGATTCGTAAAAGCATGAAATATTAGGACGGTGGTCTTTCGATGGAATGCATATGCCTGATCGAGGAATGTCAGTGATCCGTGAAATGCAAAACGCCCGTTCTAAATAGATACGGTTTTGTAAAATAACTAACGGTGTATGAACGTTTGCACACTCGGGACAGCCGGTGTACCAACATTTAACTTCAATGACACGACGATTCGTGCAACTTTGATTACCCGTTTACACCGTGATTCGGTAAGAAATTAACGATAACACGAGTTTCCGTAGCGTTTTTTAATCGGTTTGTTAACTCGTTTCAGGTTGCACGCGAAGGCAGCAGCCTCGTTTGCTAATCCCATCATCGTGCAACATCTACAACGAATGGTACTCGCGAGGAGCGGACAATTTCGAGGATTTGCGGAGAATTTTTCGCGGCTGGAACTTTCTTTAAACGGTCGAAAGCGTGTCGAAGTCGGAACGAGCGATTCGACGTAATTTCGATTTCTCAACGGGAATTCGGAATATCTTGCTGTTTCATTGTGCTACCACGCGACCCGCCATATTGGTATATATCACGGCCGTGACGTTCCGTCGAACGGCTCTCGAGAACCACGAGGCACCACCGACCCCCGTGCTTCTGCCGGCGAGCAAGCGCACGAATTCGAACACGCGGCGAGGAAGTATGTCAAATTTCGACTTGGCCCAGTTCCTGCATAATCTCCGAGACACGGACCGAACGCGCGCGCCTCCGCTGAGCTGCTGATTATGAATTCCCAACCGCCGAAACGCCGGATCGAATCGTATCGCGTGCGTCGAATGATTCGCAATTTTACGTGGCCCTCGAACTGAGCCGGCCGGCCGTTTGTTAGATTTCGATGGAGGAAGTGTGCGTGGATCGTTGGGAACACCGTGGACTGATTTGTAACGCTGTACGGTGTTCGCCGCTTCGTGAACGTGCAATCTTTTCATTTCGTTTGGAGTCGGATTTAATTAACCTCCTCGATGTTTACGTCGAGTATGTACGTCATGGAAAAGTTAATTTTTTGTTCAACGACGAGTATATACGTCGTGGAAAAGTTAATTTTTGTTCAACGACGAGTATATACGTCGTGAAAAGGTTAATTCTTTATCCAATGACGAGTATATACGTCACGATAAGATTAACTTTTTGTTCATCGACGTATATACTCGTCGTAAAAAAGGTTAATTTTTTGTTCAACGACGTATATATTCGTCGTAAAAAAGTTAATTTTTTATCCAACGACGAATATATTCGTCATGAAAAGGTTAATTTTTTGTTCAACGACGAGTATATTTGTTGTGAAAAGGTTAATTATTTGTTCAACGATGACTATATTTGTTGCAGAAAGATTAATTTTTTATTCAATCATGAGTATACTCGTGAAAGGATTAATTTCTTGTTCAACGACGAGTATATACGTCGTAGGAAGGTTAATTCTTTGTCCAATGACGAGTATATACGTCACGATAAATTAACTTTTTGTTCATCGACGTATATATTCGCCGTAAAAAACGTTAATTTTTTATCCAGCGACGAATATATTCGTCATGAAAAGGTTAATTCTTTGTTCAACGACGTATATATTCGCCGTAAAAACGTTAATTTTTTATCCAACGACGAATATATTCGTCATGAAAAGATTAACTTTTTGTTCAACGATGAGTATATTCGTTGTGGAAAAGTTAATTTTTTGTTCAACGACGAGTATATTCGTCATGAAAAGAATAATTTTTTGTCCAACGACGAGTATATTCGTTATGGAGAAAAAATTTGCTTTCGCTATTTAAAGTATGATATATAGGGTGGTTGATAACTTATAGTACTTCTCAGAAAGGAGCGAGTGTGCGTTAAAAAATAAGTTGAAAATATAGAATAACATTTTTCTATATGAGCCTTCTTTTTTAAGAAAATCGACTTTTAATATTCGCTGGGTGCTCCATCTAAAATTAACTCTCTATGGGTGAGAACATCAAATTTCATAGGACCTCTGTGTTGACAATTCTTATATTTAAAACTTCCTAACCTCTTTGAAAGGAATTAAATTAACGTTTGATAAATTTGAACTGTAGAATACACTAAAGTACATTCATAGTAATTTTGTTCCGAAAATAGAATTGTGTACCTAGTAGAATAATCAGCGACTAAAATTCAATTTATTTAATAATTAAACTTGCTGTAATTATTCTATTTTATTATGTATTTGCAATTGTCCAATATAATAAACACACATTTGAACAGTGACAATAATTCATAACAAAATCTGTTAAATAAAAGCACAAACAAGTGCATGTAGATTTGACGAATATTTGAAATCAATTTTCTTGAAAATGTGATCTGGTATGGAAAAATGTTACTCCATATTTTCGACTCATTTTTTCGTGTAGGTTCAAACCCTAGTCCGCTGTACCACCCTGTATATTCGCAATTTTAACACATTTTAGAATAATGATACTCGACTATTTCACATATTATACATATATTTTTAATTCAAAGTATCAAATTTTTAATTTTAAATTTCACGAATGACATTAACCTAGCTTAACCTATAGACAATAAAAATATAAATTTTTAGAAAAGTAACTAGTGATATTTTTTATTCTGTTATAATTTCTATCAATTTCACATTATAATGCACTTACTTTGTTCTCATACAGTATACTCGTCACTTAAAAATAACTAAACACACAGATGCAGACTTTCAATATTAGATAAGGCACTTAAAGGGTTAAGTATAGTGGAGACCTCTGCATCCGAACTAACAGGGAAACAAAAATGGCCGTATAGTTGAGCACCTTCTTTTGTATTGTTTCATTCATTCAAATACAAATGACATTAACCTAACCTAACCTACAGAGAATAAAAATGTAAATTTTTCAGAAAAGTAACTAGTTATATCTTTTATTATGTTATAATTTCTTTCAATTTTACAATATAATGCACTTACTCTGTCTTCATACAGTATACTCGTCGCTTAAAGGTAATAAAACACACAATTATAGATTTTCAATATTAACCCTATGCGCTCGACGATTTTTTGGCTAAAGAAGGGTACGAGTTGACAAATTTTCTGCTATAAAGCTGATGATATTCTTTGAGCACTAAATAAGAAATCGTCTAATAATTAATACGTAGAATTATTTAATTTCGATATCTCGCACACTGTTACATTATTTTAAATTTGATATATTAATTAATATCGAGCTTCGAAATTTTATCAAATAGCGACTGAAGGGCGCCTCTCGAGTGCGAAGGGTTAAATAAGACACTTAAAGCGTTGAGTACAGTGGAGACCTCTGTATCCGAACTAACAGGGAAACAAAAATGGCCGCATAATCGATCACCTTCTTTTGCATTAAGCTTCATTCATTCAAATACAAATCAACATTAATTTATTTCAATATTTAAAGAACCCCTGTCCTTTCCACCCTTAAATCGCATAAATTTTTTACCATAAGCAGCTGTGTATTAATAATACTTAATAATAATAATTAATAATGTAAAATAGTACGTTCTTGCTGTGCCTTAACGTCCTAACGTTATGATGTCTGCTTGAAATTGAAATTGAAGAACAACAAATGTCGCGAAAAAGAATTGGATGGTCTATATAGGGTGTCTCAGTTGAATAAGATCACCTGAACATCCGCCTTATTTCCTGCTATATAAAGAAACATGCCAGCACAAAGTTGCACTGTTGCATGAACTCTATACAGGGTGAGTCACATAACCTGTCCACTAGTAACCAGTTATCCGCAACAATTATGTCTTCCACAATAAAATGTTCTACACAGTAATTGCGTGATAACGAAGCGGACATATTTAACCCTTTGCACTCGTTGATCACTTCTCTACAGAAAAATAGCAATTCGAAAATTTTCTGCTATAAAGTCGACGATATTTTTGAAACGGTACGTAAAAAATTAGATACAAATTAACACCTAGAATTATTTTATTTCGACATTCCAAGCATCGTTACGTTATTTTAATATTTGTTATGTTAATTAACATCGATCTTCGGAATTTGGTTAAATGGCGACTTAGGGTCGCTTCTCGAGTGCAAAGGGTTAACTGTTTATGCGATATCAAAATGACCTTGAATATTTTTAACGGATTTAATTATTTGCGACTGAAGGGCGCCTCTCGAGTGCGAAGGGTTAAATAAGACACTTAAAGCGTTGAGTACAGTGGAGACCTCTGTATCCGAACTAACAGGGAAACAAAAATGGCCGCATAATCGATCACCTTCTTTTGCATTAAGCTTCATTCATTCAAATACAAATCAACATTAATTTATTTCAATATTTAAAGAACCCCTGTCCTTTCCACCCTTAAATCGCATAAATTTTTTACCATAAGCAGCTGTGTATTAATAATACTTAATAATAATAATTAATAATGTAAAATAGTACGTTCTTGCTGTGCCTTAACGTCCTAACGTTATGATGTCTGCTTGAAATTGAAATTGAAGAACAACAAATGTCGCGAAAAAGAATTGGATGGTCTATATAGGGTGTCTCAGTTGAATAAGATCACCTGAACATCCGCCTTATTTCCTGCTATATAAAGAAACATGCCAGCACAAAGTTGCACTGTTGCATGAACTCTATACAGGGTGAGTCACATAACCTGTCCACTAGTAACCAGTTATCCGCAACAATTATGTCTTCCACAATAAAATGTTCTACACAGTAATTGCGTGATAACGAAGCGGACATATTTAACCCTTTGCACTCGTTGATCACTTCTCTACAGAAAAATAGCAATTCGAAAATTTTCTGCTATAAAGTCGACGATATTTTTGAAACGGTACGTAAAAAATTAGATACAAATTAACACCTAGAATTATTTTATTTCGACATTCCAAGCATCGTTACGTTATTTTAATATTTGTTATGTTAATTAACATCGATCTTCGGAATTTGGTTAAATGGCGACTTAGGGTCGCTTCTCGAGTGCAAAGGGTTAACTGTTTATGCGATATCAAAATGACCTTGAATATTTTTAACGGATTTAATTATTTTCTATGTCAGCATTTGAAACAATAATTGGGTACAAGATATGTTACTCACCCTGTATATTCGCGGAAAGGATGTCTTCTCAAGGTCGTTTTTGACTGAGATTTCAAGGCCATCGATATTTTTTTCGATGATATTCCACACTTTCTTTCCTTTTACTTGTAGAATATAAAGAAACAAATGTATAATGATGAATGATGATGTATTAATGTATTTTGTTGTGCCGTTTGAAATTTGAAGTTCGTATTTTTATTTTGAGTTCAAATATCAAATTTACTAATTGGAATAATTGGAACCATTTCATATACATTCCGAATTATATTAATGTTATTAAATAATAATTTAAATGTAATTTAATTTATAAAAAAAGAAGATAATTTAATAAATTTTTGTATAATATTTTTAATAACTTTAAGAATTTTTATAAGTAAATTTATGTGTAATTTATATATAATTTTAAATTCTTTATTAAAAATACATCAAAATAATTTTTAAAATATTTTTGTTAGGATTTTTAATTAATTTTTTTATAAGTAAATTATTATTTAACAAAAAATTATTAATATTTTTTTACAATTTTATAAATTTAAATTTAATTGATAGAAAAACTTAACTTAAACCTATAATTTTAATTTATATTTATGAAATTTTTATTCAAGGAAGTTCTGCGATTCTGTTTTCGTTTTACAATTATTGCTTTTATAATCTTTTATTTGTGAGGAATAAAGGGGGTAAGAATGCCAAAATTAAATTTTGAGAAATTTTGTGAAAATTGGATTTTAATAGAACACATTATCGTAGATATTCGTAAAAATTTACTATTAGTTTATGATGAAATTTCCTAGATAAATATTAGCCTAAAATACCGTTTCTTGTATTTATTTCAGAAATATTATTTTTGTAAAACAAATATAGACACTATTATTCTATTGAAAACCATAATTAATGTACAATATATAATTGTATGGTATTAACCCCTTGAACTGCAATTTATTTTCAGTCAGCACCGCTCAGCAGACAATTTAACCCTTTGCACTCGACAATTTTTTGGCTAAAGTAGAGTAGAAGTTCAAAGATTCTCTACTAAAAACTGACGATACGTTTTTGAGCAGTAAATAAAGAATTGTATAATAATAGAATTGTAGAATTATTTGATTTCGATACCTCGCACACTGTTACATTACATTAAATTCGATATATTAATTAATATCGATCTTCCAAATTTTATGAAATAGTGACTGAAGCTCACCTCTCGAGTGCAAAGGGTGAATTTTCTTAGTTTTAAAAGGAGGGATTGAGTATACCCTTTTCCTGGAAGATCCTGTAGAAGATCCTGACCAATTTCCGAGAATTTTTCTGAAAAGTGCAGCTCGTTATTGTTAGTTTGCTCAATAAAATTCATGACAAGCTAGACTCGTCATTTCAGTTCAAGGAATTAATAATGATTTGTCATTGCTGTTTATACAGATACGAAGATTTTAATAGAGAAAAAGCATGAAATGTTCATTTTACTAGCTCATCTGATTTTTATGTTGCTTGGTAACAAAAGGCAATAAAGCAATAAATCTATCAATTTTTATTAAAAAATCAAAGGAATCAATCAATTTGTTTAAAATATTAAAAATGTAATTAAAATATATATTTAACCTCAAAATCAAATAAAAGTATAAAAATAATTTATAGTATATCATATTTAAAAATTGCTTCCTTATAAAGAACCAGAAATATGTTTTACTATATTATTATCTTATAATAAATTCATATATACTCATATAGAAATTCCCATAAAATTTTTACCAAATTTTATTTCTATTACT
>NW_016909492.1:775025-831926 GCF_001483705.2 Eufriesea mexicana | reverse complement strand
GATATAAACTAAAAAAAAGTCAAACGTTTACTATAATACATTTTAGTATACTCAAAATATAAATTAAAAAGAAAAATTACTATGATATTAAGGAAAGACATTTTCCAAAACGATTAAGCTGGAGATATAATCAATTTCGCTTAATTCCTGTTACGATATTTATATATATTTATATATCAATGTACATACATTGTTTCGAAAAATCTCACTGCAGAAACGCATTGCCGTCATTCTGCGACACGCAATTGTTATGTTAATTACCTTGCACGTTTCATGTATCGAAACACACCGTTGCCCTAGAACCTTCAACCTGTGAGAACTAGTTCGTTACATTACGTTCCACTCGTAACGAAATAATTTCTCCTCAAATAATCCCGCTGCACCATACCAGCAAACCACGCGCCAAATACCTATAAACAATAACATATCGTTAAAAATCACATATCGACGAATCGTACAACTAATAACTCAAACGAATAGAAACTTAATGGTAGAAGCTCTGAGACACTCAGTTTCATAATGCTATTTATATACTATATGTAATACCTATAGAGGTTCGATACAAACCTAATCAATTCCCAATACCAGCCTAATAAAATCCATGGGAACCTAGGAGAAAACAATATAAGACACCCAGTTTTGTAACGATATTCATGTACCATATATTGTATAATATCCACGAAGGTTCGAAGCAAACCTAATTTTGATCTACAATACAAACCTACCTACCTACCCCATACAAACTACCTCATAAAAAAGGTGATAAAATTCATAGGAATCCAATAGTAAAGAATTTAAGTCATCCAGTTGCGTAACAATATTTATGTATCATATATAATACCCACAAAGATTTGATACAAACCTATCAAATTAGCCCATACAAAGTACCCAATACAAACCAAATAAAATCGATAAGAATCCAATAATACAAAATTTAAGGCATCCAGTTTCGTAACAGTATTCATATAACATATGTAATACCCACAAAGATTCGATACAAACCTAATAACGACCCAACTACCCCATACGAACTATCCAATACAAACCTAATAAAATTTATAAGAATCCAATAATAACAAATTTAAAGCACCCAGTTTCATAACAATATTCATGTACCATATATAATACCTACAAATATTCGATACAAACCTGTTAATTACCCAATATAAAGTACCTAAGACAGACCTAATAATACCCATAAAAAACCGATAGTAAAAAATTTAAGGTACCGAGTTTCGTAAACCTATGTGTATACCATATGTAATACCCACTAACGTTAGATACAAACCTGTTAATCTATCCAATACAAAGTACCTGATACAGACCTAACAAAACCTACAGTAACCTAATGGTAAAGGATTTAAGACACCCACTTTGGTAATCCTATTCGTATACCATATATAACATATACCATTCGTATACCATATAGATTCGATACAAACCTAAAAACGACCTAATACAAACTTACCTATCTACCCCATACAAAGTACCCAATAGAAACCTGATAAAATCCGTAGGAATGTAATGGTACAAGATTTAAGTCATCCAGTACCTATTCATATACCATATGTTGTACCTATCAAGATTCGATACAAACCTATTAACCTATGCAATACAAAGTACCTAATACAAACTTAATAAGGCCCACAGTAAGCCAATGGTGAAAAATTTAAAACACCCACTTTCGTAATACTATTCGTATACCATATATAATATAACACCCATATAGATTCAATATAAACATAGAAACAACCTAATACAAACTTATCTATCTGCCCCATACAAAGTACCCAATAGAAACCTGATAAAATCCACAGGAATGCAATAGTACAAAATTTAAGTCATCCAGTACCATAACCCTATTCATATACCATATGTTACACCTATCAAGATTCGATACAAACCGGTTAGCCTATCCAATACAAAGTACCTGATACAAACTTAATAAGACCCACAGTAACCTAATGGTAAAAGATTTAAGACACCCACTTTCGTAACGCTATTCGTGTACCATATGTAAAATCCATCAAGATTCGATACATACCTAAAAACGAACTAATACAAACCTACCTATCTACCTCATACAAAGTACCTAATAGAAACCTAATAAAATCCGTAGGAATGTAATAGTACAAGATTTAAGTCATCCAGTACCTATTCATATACCATATGTTATACCTATCAAGATTCGATACAAACCTACTAACCTATTCCATACAAAGTACCTGATACAAACTTAATAAGGCCCACAGTAACCCAATGGTGAAAAATTTAAGACACCCACTTTCGTAATACTATTCGTATACCACATATAATATAACACCCATATAGATTCGATACAAACCTAAAAACAACCTAATACAAACCTACCTATCTATCCCATACAAAGTACCCAATAGAAACCTGATAAAATCCATAGGAATGCAATAGTACAACATTTAAGTCATCCGGTATCATAACCCTATTCATATACCATATGTTACACCTATCAAGATTCAATACAAACCGGTTAACCTATCCAATACAAAGTACCTGACACGAACCTAATAAAACCTAATGAAACAGTAACCCAATGATAAAAGATTAAAGACACCCACTTTCGTAACACTATTCGTGTACCATATGTAAAATCCATAAAGATTCGATACAAACCTAAAAACAACCTAATACAAACCTATCTATCTACCTCATACAAAGTACCTAATAGAAACCTAATAAAATTCGTAGGAATGTAATAGTACAAGATTTAAGTCATCCAGTACCTATTCATATACCATATGTTATACCTATCAAGATTCGATACAAACCTACTAACCTATTCCATACAAAGTACCTGATACAAACTTAATAAGGCCCACAGTAACCCAATGGTGAAAAATTTAAGACACCCACTTTCGTAATACTATTCGTATACCATATTACCTAATAATACCCATAAAAAACCGATAGTAAAAAATTTAAGGTACCGAGTTTCGTAAACCTATGTGTATACCATATGTAATACCCACTAACGTTAGATACAAACCTGTTAATCTATCCAATACAAAGTACCTGATACAGACCTAACAAAACCTACAGTAACCTAATGGTAAAGGATTTAAGACACCCACTTTGGTAATCCTATTCGTATACCATATATAACATATACCATTCGTATACCATATAGATTCGATACAAACCTAAAAACGACCTAATACAAACTTACCTATCTACCCCATACAAAGTACCCAATAGAAACCTGATAAAATCCGTAGGAATGTAATGGTACAAGATTTAAGTCATCCAGTACCTATTCATATACCATATGTTGTACCTATCAAGATTCGATACAAACCTATTAACCTATGCAATACAAAGTACCTAATACAAACTTAATAAGGCCCACAGTAAGCCAATGGTGAAAAATTTAAAACACCCACTTTCGTAATACTATTCGTATACCATATATAATATAACACCCATATAGATTCAATATAAACATAGAAACAACCTAATACAAACTTATCTATCTGCCCCATACAAAGTACCCAATAGAAACCTGATAAAATCCACAGGAATGCAATAGTACAAAATTTAAGTCATCCAGTACCATAACCCTATTCATATACCATATGTTACACCTATCAAGATTCGATACAAACCGGTTAGCCTATCCAATACAAAGTACCTGATACAAACTTAATAAGACCCACAGTAACCTAATGGTAAAAGATTTAAGACACCCACTTTCGTAACGCTATTCGTGTACCATATGTAAAATCCATCAAGATTCGATACATACCTAAAAACGAACTAATACAAACCTACCTATCTACCTCATACAAAGTACCTAATAGAAACCTAATAAAATCCGTAGGAATGTAATAGTACAAGATTTAAGTCATCCAGTACCTATTCATATACCATATGTTATACCTATCAAGATTCGATACAAACCTACTAACCTATTCCATACAAAGTACCTGATACAAACTTAATAAGGCCCACAGTAACCCAATGGTGAAAAATTTAAGACACCCACTTTCGTAATACTATTCGTATACCATATATAATATAACACCCATATAGATTCGATACAAACCTAAAAACAACCTAATACAAACCTACCTATCTATCCCATACAAAGTACCCAATAGAAACCTGATAAAATCCATAGGAATGCAATAGTACAACATTTAAGTCATCCGGTATCATAACCCTATTCATATACCATATGTTACACCTATCAAGATTCAATACAAACCGGTTAACCTATCCAATACAAAGTACCTGACACGAACTTAATAAAACCTAATGAAACAGTAACCCAATGATAAAAGATTAAAGACACCCACTTTCGTAACACTATTCGTGTACCATATGTAAAATCCATAAAGATTCGATACAAACCTAAAAACAACCTAATACAAACCTATCTATCTACCTCATACAAAGTACCTAATAGAAACCTAATAAAATTCGTAGGAATGTAATAGTACAAGATTTAAGTCATCCAGTACCTATTCATATACCATATGTTATACCTATCAAGATTCGATACAAACCTACTAACCTATTCCATACAAAGTACCTGATACAAACTTAATAAGGCCCACAGTAACCCAATGGTGAAAAATTTAAGACACCCACTTTCGTAATACTATTCGTATACCACATATAATATAACACCCATATAGATTCGATACAAACCTAAAAACAACCTAATACAAACCTACCTATTTATCCCATACAAAGTACCCAATAGAAACCTGATAAAATCCATAGAAATGCAATAGTACAAAATTTAAGTCATCCAGTACCATAACCCTATTCATATACCATATGTTATACCTATCAAGATTCGATACAAACCTATTAACCTATCCAATACAAAGTACCTGATACAAACTTAATAAGGCCCACAGTAACCCAATGATAAAAGATTAAAGACACCCACTTTCGTAACACTATTCGTGTACCATATGTAAAATCCATAAAGATTCGATACAAACCTAAAAACAACCTAATACAAACCTATCTATCTACCTCATACAAAGTACCTAATAGAAACCTAATAAAATTCGTAGGAATGTAATAGTACAAGATTTAAGTCATCCAGTACCTATTCATATACCATATGTTATACCTATCAAGATTCGATACAAACCTATTAACCTATCCAATACAAAGTACCTGATACAAACTTAATAAGGCCCACAGTAACCCAATGGTGAAAAATTTAAGACACCCACTTTCGTAATACTATTCGTATACCACATATAATATAACACCCATATAGATTCGATACAAACCTAAAAACAACCTAATACAAACCTACCTATTTATCCCATACAAAGTACCCAATAGAAACCTGATAAAATCCATAGAAATGCAATAGTACAAAATTTAAGTCATCCAGTACCATAACCCTATTCATATACCATATGTTACACCTATCAAGATTCAATACAAACCGGTTAACCTATCCAATACAAAGTACCTGACACGAACCTAATAAAACCTAATGAAACAGTAACCCAATGATAAAAGATTAAAGACACCCACTTTCGTAACACTATTCGTGTACCACATACAATACCCAGGAAGGTGCAGTGCAGACCCAACTCGTGCAGACACACAGTTTCGAATCTAAACGAATCTGTAATCAAAAGGAAAATTGAAGATTCGTCTTCTGATCCGTGGAATCGGTGGAAGCAACTCGCGGTGTATGTGGGTGAGTGAAAAATCCAGCACAGCGGAGTATAAATCTGCGAAGCCCGATAAGCATCGATCCCAACGCGTGCACGCGAATTCCCCTAGTTTTCTAGCATCGAGTCCGTCATTTCCTAAGGAAGCATCGCGGCTCTGCTCTATCACGAATTTCACGTCGGAACAGCCGGCTTATACACGGCTGAGTAGCAAACGACGCGATCGGAGCCGTAGAATAGACCCACTCTTCAGGATCCTGAACCGAGGCGGGTTGCTAAGTGTGCCGTGTAAGTGGAACATCGCTGCCTGGTACCGACGACCAAGTATACCAACGTAGTATAACATCGTCCTCCTCCTTCGTCGTTCCTCTTTGCCCTTCCACCACCAGTCGTCGCTGCTCCTTCTCCTCCTCTTCCTCCTCGGAAGGCACTCCCCCTTGTCGAGCCGCGTACACCGGTGAAAGACTTTCTTCGAGCAGCCTCTGCGCTCTACAGTGAGTGCCAGCACGCTACCGTCTGCCACGTTTACCGGACACTGCGACTGCAGAAGGATGTCCATTGTCTCTCTCGACGAGCCCATAATCCAACCCGATCTTCCATCCGTTTCTTCCACTCTTCCTTCCTGCCGCCAAACTTCCCCTCTTTCTTCACTTCCGCGTGCCAAAATCCCCATTGTCCAGCCTTAACATTGACCTCCGTGCAGTGGCAATTTATAAATTGCCGGGTTCACATCGAACCACGGAAATGGGGAAACACTCGAGCAGGAACGCGGATGTTTACGTGGAACTCGAGGGGTGGGAGCGAGGAGTAGAGACTTTATATGGAACAGTAATCTAATAAGCAATAGAAATCTGCTTCTTCTGCACTTTTTGGGTCTGTTCGACGGCATCGATGGTAACCAGAGATCGTGGGAGAGAAGAGCTGCGAAGCTTCGGTTCAGACGAAACCGGAAGCCCGGTAGGAGGAGACGTTTTAGACTCGTGGTTGCCTAAATTTCACCAAAAACTGTTGGCCAGTGAAAGGAGACCAGCGGAATCCGCCGATATCGAACGGTAGAAAATCGAGCTGACATTGGGTATGCTATTAATTCCGATTCTCCGATTTCCTGGAGCGCCAGGAATCCTCTTGCAGCGCTACAGGAGTCGAGGAACCAGTCTCCTAGGAAAGGTGTACGCTCGTTATAACCTGACCCAGCGATCTCGGGTAGGAAGCCCTGCCTGGCCCTGCCTGGCCCGAAAAATCTAGGTCATTGGCCTGACTGGCTACGGTAGACCTCGATGGGATTCGTGGTGCCATGATCCCTTTCCTCCATCGTGGTTTAGCCTCTAACTCCTTTTCTACCTCAGCCACCCATTTCTCCCGATTTCGACCAAGTTACGGTTACACCTCTTATTATCCGATTCTAGATGAGTTGGAGGATAAATAGCGTGGTCTATGGAGGAAATCGTAAGGTATTCAGACGTAGCTACTATCCAGGCTTGTGGTTTTAACGGATCTCGGTAGTCAGAGGAAAATAAGAAGATCGGCCCGTCTCGTTTCTTCCTTCGTCCACGCGGCTCGTTCCACCACGGCTCTCCCTATCTGCCTGCGAAGACAACGTCACGAGAAACCGTGTAACCTTTGGGACCGTAACCCCGTTATATTATTACATTTAACAATGGCCTCTATGCTCTTTGTCCCGGCCGAATGCACCGTTCCTGTAACCTGTCGCGGAAGCTGTCCACGGTCCTTTTCCTCGCAACCTTTGCCCGATCTCCGCGCGTAATTTGACACGCGTCGCCAGCTCCGAACCGATGCTCGGCCCTGTTTCGCGATACGTATGTACGCGGTAATTGAATAACTTACCGGTGATCCAGTGCGCACGACACGGATACGAGTTTCGTCGCGGCCCGGGAGAAAATGGGGATCTATGATGCATCGCGCGCGGTGTCGGGTGGTGTACGAGCCAGTATTGAGACACCCGGGGAATTCCCTATTGATGAAACTCGTTTTACCGATGCCGAGGGAATTAAATTATACAAGACCACGTAATAATAATACAGCAACCGGAGAAAAACTTTCTACTTATTATTTAATTGGGGAAACGGAACGGGGAGAAAACGATAATAAATTGCGAGGAAAAGACAGGTTAATCTTAAGCAAAGGAGATATAAATTATTTGTTATGAAGTAAGCGTATGTATTCCTCTTTTTACAGATACGTGTACAAGCACGCGATGCCAGGAAACGGGATGGAGATATTTGCAGAAAAGTACCGTGGACATTTTAGTTTTCGTTATTTTAGATCCGATATCGGTGAAACATGCCTTTCTTCGATCCAAGGTTAAACGTGGGAATAAGATTCAGCATGGAAGTAAGATAACGAGACGAGATTCTTGTTCTGAAATTAAATGAAATTAAATTTAGAGGTTAATAACATTGACGAATTTAGTGCAAGGCGGGAAATTCGAAATTCGACAAGCGTCGAATTAATACCCGAAAAGTTAATCGTATATATAGAATCGAGCACAGAAATAAGTTAAGGAGACCCGAATTTTTATTCTAGAATTAGTGAAATGTTTCAAAATGAAACGAAATTAAATCAAAAATTTAATAACATTGACGAATTCAATGCAAGGCGGGAAATTCAAAATTATTTTCGTCTAATACGACAAGCATCGAATTAATACACGAAAAATTAATCGTATATATAGAATCGAGCACAGAATTAAGTTAAGGAGACACGAATTTCTATTTTAGAATTAGAGAAATTTTCTAAAATGAAACGAAATTAAATCAAAAATTTAATATCATTGACGAATTTAATGCAAGGCGGGAAATTCAAAATTATTTTCGTCTGATACGACAAGCATCGAATTAATGCACGAAAAATTAATCGTATATATAGAATCAAGCAGAGAAATATGTTAAGGAGACCCGAATTTTTATTCTAGAATTAGTGAAATGTTTCAAAATGAAACGAAATTAAATCAAAAATTTAATAAGATCGACGAATTTACTGCAAGGCGGGACATTCGAAATTATTTTCGCCTAACTCGAATTAATAACCGAAAAATTAATCGTATATATACAGAATCGAGCACGGAAATAAGTTAAGGAGACACGAATTTCTATTTTAGAATTAGAGAAATTTTCTGAAATAAAACGAAATTAAATAAAAAATTTAATAAGATCGACGAATTTACTGCAAGGCGGGACATTCGAAATTATTTTCGCCTAACTCGAATTAATAACCGAAAAATTAATCGTATATATACGGAATCGAGAACGGAAATAAGTTAAGGAGACACGAATCTCGATTCTAGAATTACAGAAATTTTCCAAAATGAAGCGAAATTTAATGAAAAATTTAGTAACGTCGATGTATCCGATATGTCATTACGCAGCGAGAAATCGGAAATGATTTCCGTCTAACGCGGCATGTGCCGAATTAATATCCAATTGATATCGGTGGCGACATCTATCGCATATCGGAAGAATCTATTTTCGAGGAATCGAAACGCGCAACGCAATGATCGTGCGAAGTAAACGCAGAATCCGGACGTGGGCCTCTTCGAGCCGGTGCCACACTTAAAGTGAAATAAAAGTAAGAAAACGAGCACGTACACGTGAGAGGAGATCCGGATACGCGGAACACGCAACGAGGAGCCGAGGTCTCTGTGTGGTTCCTGATTGGCTAGTCCCATAAATACACGGAGGGTACATTTCGTCGTCAAGTATTACAGCCTGATTATTTCGGACGAAAACTTGCCAACTTTCACCTTGCGAATGTCGATACGTTCCGCTTCGATTAAGCTTCCACGAAAATGGCAAACTTCATTACTAAAGATGGTCATTTCGCGTGGTCTACGCTTATACGGTAAATAAAGTGCAGCACGTTAATGCTACTAATTCGAAAAGTACGAACACATCGAGCGAAATACATATTTCTATTCGTTCCACGCCTTCTTTTATCCTCAATTTCTTTTCTATTTCTTCTTTCTTTTTTCACGATTCCCCGCAGAATGAAACCACGTTAACGTTCCGAAGGATAACCTATAATTTCGACCCACATTTCGTGCGTGTCACAGGACGAAAAAATTTGACGGAAATGGAACTGGAATCGTGAATGGTGATAACGAATTGGCAACTTAGTATTACGGTAACAATCATTTAATCGAACATGAGTTTTATAAATAATCCACATCTTCTGACTTTATACAAATTACAATTCCGCAGCCACCGATCATTGCAACACGGGACACAGTGTCAACGAGAATTCGTGGATCGAGTAAGGAAGGACGATCGAATAAATTAATATCAAGGTCTCGATCAGCGTGTCGGAAACTAACGAGTATTTCTCTGAATACTGTCTCTGTATTTTTTTTTTTTTTTTTTTTTTTTTTTTTTCTCGGAAAATCTGCATCACCCTCCGTCGGTCGATCCATCGAAGGCTCGTGGTTCGTCCTTAACGACGATTCGAAACAACGATAAACTAAGTACGCATAATTCTTTCCTCCAAGGATTAAAAATTTTCTTACGAAAAATAAAAAAAAAAAAAAAAAATTTTTTTTGGAGAGAACGAGAAAACAAGAAAACCCGTAAACAAGCCTCGACAGATACGATCGCCGAGTACAAAGAAGAGCGCAACGTCGTATCTTCGAATGGCCTCGAAGAGGATGTTCTTAAACAATCCTGAAACTGTCGTCGTACATGTTACATACGGTGCGTCAAGATCAAAAGCTAAAGGAGGCTTACAGAGCAAAGGGGACAGGTGACGAAATGGGAACGATGAGAAACTTAAATAAAAAGCGACAGAGGACGATTGACTATCTTACAAAGATAAACCGACAGGAAGAAAGGAAAGAAGAAAGAGAAAGAGATTGAATAGGAGATAGAGAGAGAGAGAGAGAGAGAGAGAGGGGGGGATGAAAATAAATAACGAAGAAACAGAGAGGACTGCGGACAATGAGACTGTGAAAGTATATAATATAAAAGCGATATAAATAAGAGAACAAGCGATAGAATCCACTTAAAAAAAGAAAAAAAAAAATAAAAATAAAACGTATTTGGAAGAGCTTAGGTACATCCGTAGCGAGGCCATATGCCTGGCCGCGCCTTGCATAGCATTCGTCACTTCCTTTTACGTCTATTATATGTTACACCTAACTATGTATATGTGTACATATATATGTATATATACTCTCTGTTCAATATGTTTTATACGAGATTTTTAACGTTCGCTTCTTTCTACGTATATATACGCACGTACCCGCGTACGTGTGCTCTGTTATCGATACGTATATGTACACACCGTGCGACAGTGGCTTGCACTCACTTTACGTCGTCAATATAACACAGCACGAGAGATCATCTCACTTCGCCTTGATCGTTTCGTATATCATCGATGGCCCCGCGGAAGAACCGTTGGTCGAGTCCCGATGGAAGGCTTCATACCCATCTACGAGATTCTCGATCCTCTTCGATATTACACCTGGGACTATGCATCGCCAACAATCCGTCTTCGACACCGAGCGCCATTTTGGTCGGTTCCTCTTCGTTTAGCCTGAACCCGCTCGCTCACCGATAGGAATAATTTCAACGTTTATATCCCCTGTTTGTGACACGTCCGTTCCCCGTTCATTATCCACGAACGAATCGTCCTCGAAACGTTCGATCACGACGATCGATTCATCAGCGTTTCTCCCCGATCGGAGGTGCTGCCACCGATCGACGCTACTTCGCCATAGGTACTTACGGTAATTTAGGTATACTCGAAACGTTCTCCCGTGAACGGAGAGAAACTGCTCCGTGAATCTAATCCCTACCGATCCTCTTATGAATCTGTTGGTGTTTGATGAGATGCGCCTTCTGTCTGAAGGCTTTGCCGCACACTTCGCACCTGAACGGCTTTTCACCCGTGTGAGTTCTCAGATGCACCTTGATGTTACTCTTGTTCAAAAATCCTCTGTTGCAGATGGAACACCTGTGCACGGGCTTCTCCTTGCCACCTATCAGGCCGGACTCGGTCCCATAGGGTAACGCCGTCGCCCCTGTACCCGGACTCTTCTTCGACGGATTCTGCGAGCCTGGGGTAGGCCGTGACCTCTTCCTGGGATGCGAGGGTGCGGCGAAAGACGAGTGCAGCAGATGATCAGGGCTGCACGAGGTCGAAACCCTGCCAGGTGGGCTGACAGGTGGATAAGGACTCGTCGACGACGGTGTCTCTCCGCAGGACGCATTCTGCAAGCCAGCGTTCGCGGATTGTAACCTGGCGTTGATCAGAGGCGCGTACCCGTGCGTCAACAGACTCTGCAACGTCGAGCCGTGCTGTTGCGCCTGTGTCGAGGGCGTCGCTGTCGCGTATATCTGCGGGTACGGACTGGGCGACGTGGTCTCTTGAGCTTTCGGCGAGCACGCGGTGTCGATCCATTCGGCGATGTCGATCCAGTCGCGAGACGCGTCCGGATCGTGTTCCGAGCCTGCTCCATTACCACCGCCAGGAACTGTCGTGTCGGCTATCGCGGAACCAATGATCTCCGCTATATCCTCGATGTCGTAATCCACCTGTTGCGTCGACTGAGGCAGCTGCTGCTGTTGATGATGATGATGCTGTTGCTGCTGCTGCTGTTGCTGCTGCTGCTGATGCTGATGGTGCTGTTGCTGCTGCTGCTGCTGTTGCTGCTGTTTCTGGCTACCCTGCGGGCACGGTGTGCTGGAGGATACCACCGGTGACTCGTAGTACTCCTGATTCGAGGAAGACGTGGGCGAAGAGGACGGTAACGACGGCCTCTGCGCCGACGAGGCTATTGTGTGATAGTGATGACCAGGTATACCGTTAATACTCAAATGTCCGGTGTATCCCGTGAAGGGTGGAAGGGGTTTCAACTCTGCCAACGATTGCGCAGAGGCAACACCGACCGACGAACCGAGGAGAAGAGTATCCCATGCATCCTGCAGACCAGCTGCCGTTTGCTTCACGTCGGGAGGCTCGAGAAAATCCGGCCCAGTCGCTCCCCATGGGGACAGCAGTAGACTGTCCACGCCGACGACCTCCGCTGGAGAACCGCCGACGACGATGCCCGTTCCTTGACTACTGTGAGGCGGTTCGACCCCGGACGAGGTTAGATGCGGTGGCGCTGTCGGCGGACCGGACTGCGTTTCGTACTTCATCTCGATCACTATGTCCGAGGTTGGCGACACGCCGCCCGGACAGGGTGGCACGATCACGTCTTTCACCAAGGAACTCGTTTGGCTTTTGCCGGAGCAAGCGCTCTGTTTCGACAGACACCTGGGATTCCCGGCTGATATGATGTCGTACGGCGACGTGGCGGTTAATTCCTCTTCTTCGCCCGGGTCCAGAACGTCTTGAGACGATTGGCTGAGGGGATATTCTACTTTGATGCCGCGCACAGCGGTTTGCTCCTCCTGTTGCTGATCCTGGCCCGGCTGCTGCGTATCCGCAGACGGATACTCTAGCTTGATGCACGACCTGGAGAGAATGTCCTCGTCGTTGTCGTTCCTGCAGGAAGCGGCCGAGATGCGGGAAGTGGAGAGCAGAGAACTGAGCAGGGAGGCGTTGAAGGTGGACGTCGAGGACGAAGACAGCGACGGTGACGCTGATGAAAGTGTCGCGTTTGTCGCTCTTCGTTCCTCCGTACGTATTTTCGGATATTCCTCCGTCTTGATCCGAACGTTTAGAGACGATAGGATTCCGTTTAAGGAATCGGCCGACGAGATATTGCTGGTCCCGGCGTTCCGCGCGTTCGCGGTGCTGAGGGACGTCGTGGTCGTGGATTGTAACGCGTTGCTGTGACCCGTGGTAGTCGCTGGGCCACCAGCTCGCGATGCCTGGTTATGGGTTTCCGTGAAGGACGTGGTGGTCAAGAGCGCGGAAAGGATGAGGTTGCTGGCCGCTGAGGGTTCCGGTGACGACGAGGCGATGCCGTACACGCTAGCATGCGAACCTACGGCATCGACACCTCGCGCTACCGTATCCACGTGACCGAGGCTCGACGACGAGCACGAAGAGGACGAGGTCGGGGCGATACTGTAGCTGGTACAAACGTTCCTGCCAGCGTTTGACTGATTCGGCTGATGTTGCGACTGGTGCCGTTGATTCGAATGATGCTGCTGCTGTTGAGACTGTTGCGATGGACTATTCGCGTTACGATTCGGTGGACTACAGAACTGAAAACCACCACTACCGTTATCCGGTGCCCCCTCGTCGATCCTTGGGGGCCCAGGGGTCGAGGGGAAGAGGGAACCAGGATTCCACCAGGGATCCACTCTACTGCCGGGGGTGCTGCAACCGCCAACGGCGCCGCGGGGACCTGTAACATGAATTTCGATTTTGGAAAGGATTGGCCCATTCAAGCGCGATTCGTTGTTTCTCGACGTTGTTGTAATCGACTGTGTGTTACGCGTCAGACGAGGCTCGATGAGAATTCGCCTCAAGTGACTACCGAGCCGTTCTATTTCGTCTAGTCGAGGTAATTTTTCTACAAACGTATTTTTCTTTCGCAATTTTGAATTAACATTACGTCGTGGTCCCATTCGAAGAAATGTTCGGATTTTAGTAATCCTCACCGTTCTCGAATCGGCTCTGTTTCTAGCTAGCGACGATGGAAGGGACGATTCCAAATTCCACGAAGAGATCTCTGTATCCTCGCGGGTGATACCAGCAGTGATTATACGGTAGGTAAATAGATAGGTTGGCGAGTTAAGTACTCGGTGTTACACATTAACGAATTAGAGTCTGTTATTTCTGCTCGCGTGTGTATTCGCATAATAAACAATACTTTACTATACAGCATGCATATCCACAGGTAAAGGTACACAATACGGGTGCGTATAAATACACATGTATACCAAGTAAGTATCGTGAAGTTAAGTAGGCAGATACCACTTCTCTCGAGAAGAAAGACTTGCTCCTGTTAACTAGGTTAGTGGCACGCTAGCCAGCCACGGCTGGGTACACTCGACCAACCAAATTGCCGCGTTTAAAAATACATTTTCGTCTTGCGAATAACCAGCTACCATACTATCGACGAGCGAAGAATAGAGGAGAAAAAACGAAGACAAGAAACGTTCATTCAGCAAAATACAAGATGGCAGAGAACGCGACAAACTCGAGGGAAGACCAGCTATCATCGGGCAATCGAGAATGGAATGATCCATTTTCAAATCGATCCTCGGCATACACCCTCACCTTGACCTTCCGCCAGTGAAGCACCCGAAAGTTAAACAAGACCCAATGAGAGAGACGAAAAGACAAAAAGAGGTTACTGTCAGAATGACGTGCAAATCTCTCGGAGATGGCAAGCGTATGAAAAGGTAGGTTTATCTGCATTTTATCAGAAGAGTCCGTATGCTGCCAGGAAAAACGCGAATCGGGTCTTTCTTTCTCTCTTTCTCTCCTCCCGTTCCGATTGACACATCCGCGTGGCCGTAGGAGCACGTCATGGGAATCATGCAAATGGTCGGCACATACGTATAGTCCGGCTGCCCACCACGAGGTCCCTTCTTTTCCCTCCTCCTGCCATCCTTTCTGCCCCACCGAACTCCCTCGAACACGCCGTGTCCGTCCTTGTCGTCGGTTAAAGCCCGTCCTTGTCGATTGCCAGCGGATGGTAGACGCGCGTTGGAGGTCCCCACTTCTGGCATCAGCGGCGGGGCCAGGGGGTCCCGGCGAGCCGTGACGTGTTCACCGGGTACCGTTATCCAATGGCGTGGACTCGCGAGCGGGCCCGAAGACCGCTCGTGGATCGATCACGGGAAACCAGCTCGCGCCTCGGTCCCACTTTTTCGGGCCTACGACAATGTCTCGGTGAGCCACTTATCAATGGGATCACCGGGTATCCGCGCGACGCGACCAATTCGGCTTTATCGATTTACGCGGACCCATCCAGTTTTACGACCTGCCCGGCTATACGTTCACCACGAGTGCGTTATATCGTACGTCGCGTTTCCAACTGCTATCCGTTCGTCACTGACGGGGTCCCGGTAGCCGCATACTGGTCCCGAACGGCATTCATTCGCGATGGTCCTACTACTTGTCCCGCGCTGTGGTCGAGCGAAATTCATCGAAGATGGCGGATAGGTGTATCCTCAAGGACGTCGTCGGGAATTTAAAGCCACGGCGCGACGATGCGATCGGGCCCGATGCAAATAGCCACGTATCGGAATTACATGCCCGTCCGTGGACGCACGTGTGCCGTTGGGCGCGCGAGCGAAAAAGAGCTGCATCGTTGTTGGTCCGTGAGCACTTGTGCCCGTGACTATACGCCGAAACTATACCGCGCTCGCGTTCGCGCTCACGTATAGTGGGGGCCCGAAGTAGGCCGGAGCACCGTTACAGCCCGCTGCACGGTCGAAGCCTACGCAAATCGGCTAGATTTTGTCCAGATGGCTTTCCTTTTCGTTGTGAAAAATGGCGCGTGCGAGCCGTGGTTTCCGTGCTGACCCACTTATGCCCGCCGATGCGCCAGCGTTAGAACGCGCCGCGTCTCTTCACGGACCATCCGTCAGTTTCCTCTTGATCTCGCTTCTCTCCTCCATTCGTCGCGAAAATATCCACTGGTCCCATAGAAAACGATCCTTCTTGTCTGTGGTCTGGCTCGTTCGTTCGACGTTCGAGCTCGGCGAGCAACGAGACCGAGACCGGAGGAACCCTTAGCGTGCGTCGGCCATTACGGTGAACACTGGTGTAGGATCGACGCGTTATCGAGGGGCTGATGCGTGGCGCTATAGTCGCGTGGGCGTTTCGATTAAGATGGCCGGGGGTAGAGGAATTTCTACGCTCGGAATTCGAATTTCTCGATGCTCCGACGAGAGGAGTTGGTCACGTGACGGGAGCGCACTTGTTCGCGCTACTATACGCGGCTAAACTATATCCGAGCGCGTGTATAGTGGGGAACGGAAGTAGGTCGAAGCACCGTTACGCGTTGCGCTCGACGGAGAGGAGGCCTACGCAAAACCAGTCGGATTTTGCTAGGCGCGTGAGCCATGGCTTTCCTTTTCGTTGCGAAAAATGGTGCGTGCGAATCGCGGTTCCCCACGGTGACCCACATACGGGAAACGAGTCACACTCGTGCCCCGCTCGTCGCATGGCACCGTGTCGGACGCTGGACGCCGGCACGCCGGCCTCTCGTAACATGTAAAACCAGAAACGAGTAAACGTGAAATTCACTTCCATGTTTCCGCGTCCGACGTGAATGAGCAATTGCCACCGTCTTTTTTCCCCACTTTTTTCCACCCGACGAATTTACGAGCCAGGCCTCGTTGTTCTTTCGCTTTTCAACGTAGTAATCCTCGTGGCCAATCGCGGGACCATATGACATCCGCGAGTAAAAGTTACCACCCTGCTTAAACCTTCTCTTCGTCTCACGCCCGATCTTCCATGGAGGACATGTCTCTGATTTACAGCGATTTTCAGGAACTGACGAAGAACTCGAGGCGTCCTGGAAATTTTGGAGATTCGTACAGGTCCTGTGGACCTTTTCCCAAGACGTGGGATGTCTAAGGAGTTAGAGACTGAATATTCGGACTCCATCAGCGAGGAATGCAGGACGACGACAGCTACGCGCCGATCTGTCTCGTCGACTTTCGCATTAATACGCTCCAAAGGTAGATACGTCAAATGAGGGTATTATCTGTTATCTATCCTAGCGGTATATACAAACACGGTTATATTTAGAACCTTCATTAGCACCGGGAGTGATTAGCGCGAGCTATGTGGGTTTCAGAAGCACGTCGAAGCAAACGCCCCTGGTGTCACTGGATCAGGTTGCCGATGAATCTCTTACTTTCGTTTACGTCGGATGGTGTGACCGGTGGGTCAACGATATTTCCCGAATGCCGAATCTCGCCAAAGGAACGGAGACTCGCCTGCGCGAGCAAGGAAATTGGAGACTTGAACGCCGGCAAAAGCGTAACGCCCGTGGTGCTTCGCATTCTTCGCGCAAATACTTTATCTTTGAGTCATGGATCTCGTAACGTCTCGTTAGTATTCCGTTAAATGCGATTCTGCAATTGTACGTGAGCCACCCAATGATTTTCAACTACCCGGGAACAACAGTGTAAATATTAATTCTCCGCGTCTAATTACGTAGAATGGAAAAGAAAAGGAAAAGAGGAGAAAAGAACGAGGCAGATGCAACGATCGAGAATAAACGATCCACGTACGCGTTAAGGAGCCCGACTAGAGAGACATCTAGCTGAAAGATTGGAAGATGATATCGGAGTTAGTTGGCATTAGGAGGGAAGGAAGTAGAGAATTGCAGCGACGATCGACTGGCAGAGAAATTCGTTCGATACGATCGTTGCTCCGGTATTTGCCTCAATGTCGACATCAAAATGCGTCGTAGCTCATAGGCGCGCACGGACGTAGAGGGACCTGGCACGGTGCTGGGAACGGAGAAAGTGCGGCAACCATTAAGGTAAAGGTTAAAGAAGACGAGGGTAAGAGAGACGGTTGCGGCGTTCGGGAAAGGGATGAAAACGTGCATGGAAGCTCCATCCGGTGGTAGAGTAGCCCTGTGACGATAGCCCTGATGGTAGCCCTGTTGGTAGCGCGACTTTCGGCGTCGGGATCATCTGGATGGCCGCGCATGCGCGGAGCGCTTCTCGGAACGAGGAAAAACAGGTTATCCGCGGCGTAAGTTTCCCTATAAACGAAGCCACGTCGATTCTTTGGCTGCAGTCGCCCGGACAATCGAACAGGCCCGGCAAAGTACCGGTACTCGAACATCCGAGCGAACAAAGCAGTTATGTTTCGACGATCAGAAGCGAGGCGAGCATGGACGCGACCGTGGACGGAGCTGCGAGTATCTATAGACGCTTGCGGAACTGACGAGTCGGAAGCCCCCCCTACTCTGCTGGAATACCGGTTAATGTGGTACACTGACCTACTCTGCAGCCACGGCGGTACACTGGCAATACCCCACCACTCTGTTATTCTCTCTTCCTTCTCGCTCCTCGTTCCTCTCTCCTTCCTCATCTCTCAGGCATTCCCTTTCTGCGCCTCCGTAATTCCCTCTCTTTCCTATCGTCCAACGGCTCGCGGACCCAACTCGGGCTCTTTCTCTCCCGCGAATAAACTTGCCCGTGTTCTGGTCCTTCGTAAAAACAGCCTCTGACGTCTTTCCTGGTGCTTACTCTTTCACGCGCTTCCTCTTTCTTCGTCCTCGATTCCTCTTCCCGGAAGATTCGACGCGCAGCATTGAAAGTTTCCAGGCTCTGCCGGGATCAATCGCGTGGACCACTCGTTTTTCCACCGACCCAGGTAGCAGTCAAATAGGTCGTCGTTTTCCTCGCGCGTGTCACAAGTTGTCAAAGATGGTAGAAAGAGGAGAAGCTTGCTTCCGGTTGACGGTTCCAACGGACCCTGAGATCGGATCTGTCCTATTTTCTCTGCCAGACCTGGTCCTCTCCCGGTCCTCTTCGAGGACCACGAATCTGTGGGCACGAGATGGACGGCAGAGGTCGGATTTTGGCCGGGAAACGAGCATAGCGCGAGAAATCGGCGTGCTGACACTGACACTGGCTCTCGAGCCAATCGTGAATTGGCATGGAGCAACGAACCGCCTTGCGAGATGTCTACAACCTCGCGCCAACACGTCGATCCCCCACTCGCCAGAGCTAAGGAAGTCACTCCGGAGAAATTTCACCGCGAACCGAGCAGCCTCCGTCTTCGTCGTCTCTATAGTCTTCCTATCAGACGTCTTGCTCGTCGTCGGTACCCGAATACCTAATAGCCGTGTCGGCTTCTAAATGTCAAAGAACCACCGGCCAGACGTATAGGCATTGCTTGCGCCTACAGCTCGGCTTTCGTGCGTACATCACGCGACAGTCAGAGCCCTCTATGCAGGGGATTGGAGAACCGAATCGTTGCACGAACCACTCCGTGTACCGTCGAAATCCGTGGTCTTGGTCAAGGGCAAGGACGCTGCACCAAACGCCAGACATCAGACCTCGGGTCTGACGTTGGGACTGGGTCGCCTCGGAGGTAGACATAGGGTGGAATATTTTTCTCCGGACCATAGACGCGTAATTCCCTAGAGATTGTCCCCCGATCGTAAATTCATGCTGCGGCTCCGTAGCTGAGATCGGAGAATTTATTCGATCCCGAGTGGTCCCTGAACGTTCTCCGGACACCGGTATGATTTGTTGTTCTCGAAACGGCGAGAAGCTCGAAACCTCTAGCATCGATTGCGACACCAAGATCGCGAACAGTGATACTCGTAAAATAAATTTCTTCCAGAAACGGTTTACGCTCGTTATTATTCAACAGGCTAACAACTTTGACACCCTTCGCGTGCTCCGGCAGAATTTCCTAACTAAATATATGGTCCCATTCATGGTGCAATTTCGTACCATGAAATTGCGTTTACAAGTCGCCATTGGCGTGGATATTCCCCCCTCGTGAGTAGATAGAAAGTCGTTTTTGCGACGGCAGAACGCGACGTATACACACAGGCAGGTACGCGCGAGAAATATTACAGGAACGATATTTTAGCGTCCATCTTTTAGTCCCGCGAGCAGATGTAGGCTCGTGGCTAATTTTCGCCATGGTATTGCAGTTTGGTCATTAATATACCGGGTACACGCGGTCCGAAATACCGAAATGCTTTCATGCTGCGGAGGATCCTCCTTTATGACACGGTTACCAGTACCCGTTACTAACTGTTAGGTTTTAGTGCCAGGTCCCACTGACACGTTGCGAGCGGCCTCTCGAAACGAACCGAAGGATAACGATATTTCCAATTATTCGCGTATCGGTTACGCGATCCGATTATCGAAACAATCGCAGCTGCGACTGTCGAAAAGCGATCAGCGAACCGTTATAAGATCGACACGCCGTGTCCTACGAGAGGCTAATAACGCCATACTCCGTCGTATCAATGGGTTCCTTCGTTCTTCGAAAATTTGTCCCGCAAACGTTCCGAAACGATTGCCGGATCGGTTTATCGGATAATTCAGTGGACGATCCTCCGGTGGCTTTCCTCGATTTCTCAATTTCTAGTGTCTTCGACTTCTTACTGGGTCGCATCGGTAGCACTCTCTAAAGAATTTCCTGCTGTTCCGGAAGAATTCTAGTCCATTCAAACAAGTAGACCTGACCTTCCTTACGATATCGTCCACGACGTTGCGAAAGTCCAAGGATAACCAGCTGTGCAACGCGACCGTTTAATTTTCTACGCGATGATTCCGAGCCGCGGGGTCGTTAAACGAGACTCGTTAAATTTCTTCCAATAGCAGAAGGGAAAAAGAAGGGAAAAAAAAGTCGGCCGGAATTCGCAACTTCGATCGTGAATACGAGACACGGGTTCTATCGTTAGAAAGCGTGGTAACTCGAGTGACGTATGTGGTACAAGAAATTCTGAGCAGGAATCGATTCATAAAAATGCAACGAGACGTTTGCAAAACGTTCGCGACCCGCTTCTTCGAATTTTCCACTTTGACACCCGTGGATGGAGGAATCCGAAGCGACACGGGATCCACGCGCGGTACGTAAACAGAGCAGCCATATTGTGCAAGTGTGTCATGCGCGATACGTCCTCTTAATCGGTCAGAGGAGCGATTCGGATCGCTTCCGAAACGCCTATAACCCGTCTTTCCTGATTTCGCAGACACGAGCCAGAGAGCTCTACGATGTCGATCAGCCTGTCTACGGAGCTACGGAGCAGGATACGAGGAAAAAGTAGAGCATAGGTAAAAGGAATAATGGAAAAATGCTCGAAACGTTCACTTACATATGAGCAGCGTGGTATCCAGAGTGGAATTGTTGATGTCCTCAGGACCTTCTCTTATAAATCTATCCACAGAACGAGACACTGTTCACCCGTGGATCCGCTTCCTTCAACAACGAATTATCAAGATCACTTATACAGACTTCACCTGTCACGGCGCGGCACCGAGGAAAGGTCGAGAACAGGCAGACGAGAGTGAGAGAGAGAGAGACGGATAAGAAAAATCGTGCTCGTCCTCGTGACGACGACGAAACCAGGCTGACCTGGAGCAGGCTGCGTTGGGGGTCACACAGGGTGGCACGAGATCACGGAATATCTGATCGTATTGTCTGTCGGACCACGCACTCATCCAATCGTACGTCGAAGACAATTAAACCAGCTCGTCCAATTCTGCGAGAAAACCGGAAGCTAGGAGAGGATCACGAAACTTTCACCGCGGTCTTCCTTTTCTTCTCCTTCTGCTGTTCTTCTCGAGCATCCACCGTTTCCTTCCAGGCTGACACGTTCCCTGGGTAAAACGTCCAAAGAGCCGTGCACGTTCCAGCATAGATCAGGAAGAGGAATTCCCGCGGGACAGGGTCCTTGACCTTGTCCAGACTCTCCTCCCTTGCCTCCGCGAGCACTGTCGATCGCTCATCAGCCTCCCGGTGTTCCTCATCGGCCGTTCTCTCTTTCCACGGCCACCCTTTCCACACCTTGTCTTCTCCCTCGTTCCTCTTCCTATCCTTCCGGGTCGACGACGACGGATATACCCTGGCACGATCACTCTGCGGCTACCTTCTTACACCGCGGCCGATCGTTCCGGCCAACTTCAACTCGGATACCGGTCACTGTCGCGAGAAATATTCGTGAACGAGGACATCGACTTTGCACGACGTTGATCCGACTCCCCGGTACTCTTTCCTCCTGTCTCGTCAATTCCGAACTATCTGACGTTCCGGTTGATAACGTCAGGGACAAGCGCGAGAAAGAAAGAGAGAGACAGTGGCATAGCGCGTGTACGTGTGTGTGCGTGCGTGTGAGCGTGTGTTTACGTTCCTGTGTACGTGTGGGAGAGAGAAAGAGAGAGGAGAAGAAAGAGAGAGAGGAAGAGAGAGAAAGAGAGAGAGAGAGAGAGAGAGAGAGAGAGGAGGGAGGCCTTGTCGATGTAGCACGAACAGGAGAGAGGCCTCGCTCGCCTGGCGCCGGACGAGATGCGACTAATTCCTAAAAGTAGGCGAGGAAGAAACGAACTGGATGGCCTGTGGGCCCTTACTGCGAGGGGTCTTACGCGGTACCGACCGACAGGGGCCCCTACTTCGAGAGGCCTCCTTGCGTACCGAGCCGGGGGGGACCGTGGACCCCCCACCTCAAACTCTACCTACCTCCTGCCCCGTTAACCACCTCCTCTGCTGCTGCTCTTCTTCCACCACCTTCGGCCACACCATTTTGTGTATCCTCCACCACCGGTGTTAAATCACCGTCCACCGATTCTCTCCATGTCCGATTGCATCGTAACGTCGATACCACGTCGCCGTCGTCCGCGCACCGATCCTCCAACACGTTTCTCCCCCATTCCCCATTCGCCCAATTAATCGCACAGGGTTAGGTGGGCTCTAGGGGGCCAAGGACTCGCCATTCGCGTAAGGGCTGGTCAGACTGCTGACCAGTCTGTCACTCTGCACGCTTCCAATGGAATTATAGAGATCAGGAGGGGGTAACAGGTTGATTTATGACTGTCAGAACGAGGGTGGGGGTGGAGAGTAGTAAAATTTCGTATATTCCAAGAGACTGGGGGTACAGCCTTGCAGTTGTTTCAGTTTCGGTTAGCCGCGACTCTAGATCCGGGTTAGGGGATTTGAATCTAGGTTTTGGCTATTCCAGACGATATTTATGGTAGTATTAATGTAAGTACTTGTATAATTAAGGGACTAGCAAGTGTAACTAAGGCAGGAGTTTAATTAATCGTTGTTCGATGAGGGAGAAGATTAGTTATGTCCTTTAACTTGGGTAATTTATTATGTCATTACAAATTGGTCGTTGTTATTTCAACGACAAAATCTTAACAATTTTTATTCCACTTTATTGCAAACTAGTTATATCCTTTAGCTTGGGTAATTTATTATGTCATTACAAATTGATGGTTGCTATTCGAATGACAAGACCTTAAAAATTTTTATTCCACTGTATTGTCAACTCGTTAACGATTTTTATTTAATTTTCTTCTCCACCCATTAACAATTTTTGTCTATCTTAATTCTTAACCTGTGAAGAATTTTTATTGAACTTAATTGAACTTTTAATTTGTTAAACATTTTTTTAACTTTGTCTTTAACTCGTTAATATTTATTTTTTAATTTCATTTTAAATCGAATCGAATATATACGGATGTAAAAAATTATAGGAATGGAAAGATTAAAATATAATATATCACGTACACGTATCGCATTTATGGATGAAAATTAATTATTTCAATCTTGAAATGAAAATATTCATGTGTCAGTGAAAAACTGGGTTACTAAGATAGATTGGGTAGTATGTACTATGTTGATAAATAGAATTAATATAAATAAATAATGTGAATCTAAACATGGTGATGGACTATGAATTGTCAACTGAAATGACACTTAAAAAATATGTCATTTACAAATTGGAAGATAATTTTGTTCCTGTTGTGAATATAATGTGATCCAAAAATTTAGAACGAACGTTATATAGATATAAAGACTTGAAAATAATACTGAAATAGTTTAATTATTAAGAAGAAATACGTCAATCATTCATTATATTAATAAAATGAAAATCACTAAAGTTCTTTGGAATAAAGTCCGTTCTGGTCGATGTAAGAAATTAATTGCTTCAAAATTTACTATATTAATAGCTGATGTCTTTAAAAAAAATCAGTTCATCCTAAACTTTTTCGAAAAATCTTCCATAAATATAATTTTCATTTGATTTACTGAAAACAAATCCTTTATTAGCAAAATCAATAAAAATTTCGCTAAAAAGTATATCAATCTAAAGAAAAATTTTTTAAAATTCTTTTTTTGAATTTGAGTAAATTTAACGTATTTAGATAAAATGCATGTCATACATAAAAAAAAAAGTAAATAAAAATAGGGAGATTTTAAAAATTTATTCTGAACCATAAACCATAGAAATGAATCGATAATGATTTATGGATGAGGGGTGTAGGGGGCAATGATGTTGGAAATTTCATTATCGATGCAATATTAAATAAATATAAATATCTAAAAATATAAAAATTAGCTTTTATTATTATAATAAAATTAAATCTACAAACATTTAAATTAATTTTTATTGTTATAATAAAATTAAATTATCATTGTATAATTTATCATAAAAATAAATTTCATATGAATGTTTATTAATGAAAGAAAATTCGTTTTTATCATTATAAAATTTATTGTCGAAAAATCGGGGATAGTAGACAATTTTCGCTTTTAGTAGAGCAATGATTAAAAATGTACCACACGCATTGTTAAGGAATGAGTCACAAAGAATCGTACTTTATATTTTAGAAACGCTCCCACCAAGTTCTGATATCAACTCTATTAAGTATTTGTGGGCAGCAATTGACAGGAAACTTACTAAATGCAATATTAATTCTAAGGAACCAATTAAACAAATTTTTTGAAAATTTGTTATAATACAAAAAAAAATTTAATTTCAGTATTTTTATAATATTAATTTAATCTTTATTAACAACAAATCTTCTATAAGTATTGTTTATGTTATTACAGAAATTTTTAGGTAACTTACTAAGGAAACAATTAAAAGAATTTTTGAAAATTTATTATAATATAAAAAAAATTTAGTTTCAGCATTTTTATAGCATTAATCTAATCTATATTAACAGCAAATCTTCCTAAGTATTGCTACTCCTAAGCATTGTTTGTACCATTAAAGATACTATAATTTTTAAAAGTACAATCGTGATACTTAGATGTTATTACAAAAATAAAATTATTTTTTAATTCGTAATTTGAGTCACATTATTAAGCAGGGAACTTCACACTTGAGACCGTCCGAATGTCTCCGAGATTAAGTATATCTGTATATAATAGCGATCAAAATGGCGTAATAAAAATAAATATTTTTACCTCGATAAAAGACAAAATTAATTTCGGCAAGATCCGCTACATATTTTCAATAAGCGTAACTTCAAGAAGTCTGGAGTCAGTCAATTACACTGGCTCAGTAGCTGCAGTGTTAAAGTCATTTACATTTCAATCACGACTCGATGGAATCTCTGCAGCCCATTTTCTTTGCAACTAATCACCGTAAATCAGAAACACACTTATTAAATCAACAGAAGTGAAACGTCGTTAGTGTAACATATTGTGTGTTGATCCTTACACATAGCTCTACGAGATCATCAACTGAACGTAAACACAGTTTCAATTATCCCACCATAATTAATATTCTTCGATCCTAATTAAAATCATGAAAGCACTGCCGAGAAACGTTCGCGTTACGAAGGTCTACTATGCCATCACATACTTTCCTACTTTTTCCCTGCATCGTCCTGTCTCTCTCTATCCCACCCAATCACGATATATTCGACTCAGTGACAATCTAGACTCGTTCGAGAGACGTTCACATGTAAACAAACTTCGCGGAAATCTATATTATCGATCGTCGAAGTAAAATAACTATAGAACGAACTAGTGAACGACAGTATCGCGAAAAGTGATTCGAGAGAATCGAAGTTTTCGTAGCGAATTTCATGGTTCGGGTTAGGTATAGGTTAGGTCGTCATCTGACGTGGTTCCACTATTAATCAGCGCTGATGCACTTTCATTTCGCCATCGAAACGATTCGGAGATCGATAAAGTCGATATAAATTCGCAAACTCGTACCTGGATAACAACGAAGATGCATATGTGTGCGTGTGTCTGTGTCAGTGCGTGTGATCGCGCGCGCCCGCGTCTAACATCGAGCACGCGAATGACTAACGAGGAATTCGTGTTTACTACGGCGCGTCTGTGCCCGAGTTTTGAATTTAATTGGTAGAGGCGAGAATTTCGCAATTTTTACCTTCACCGGGCACATCGACGAACACCTACACGTAACCGCCAACGGCGAATGGCCAGGGAAACGCGTAAAAGCGCATGCACGCATACCCTCTTGTATATTACTCGACTTGCGGCCATTTTTTCCTCCTTCTTTATCCGCCAATACGGTTTCCATCGTTCGATCGTGGTCGAAGTTGAAGTTTGCTACTGGCTGTCCCGTTCACGGCCGTATCGTAATAAATATGTACGTACAATGATTTAATTCGTACTGTCATCCGTAATTGAGTCGATTGATGTGATTTTCGTTCATATTGTAATATATTCTAATTTCGAAAATAGTTTCACTTTTGCGTTTGAAATCGAAGGAACTTCGGAAAGAACGGTATTTTAAAGTATAGCTTGAATATAGTGACTGAAGTTAGATTGCTGCAAACGTAATTGCATAACTCCATTTTGTCCATATTTTGAGTTTATTGGAATATAATTTGGAATTTAAAAATTATATGAGTAAACAAATTTTAATAATTAAAATTTAAACAGTTACTAAATTTATCGTTATTATTATTAATATTATTTTTTATTCTTATTAATTTTATTGTTTTGATATTTCCATAGTTTTCTTACTATTATGTAAGTATGTGTGGACTATTTATTTAATTGTAAATCTATTATTGCTCAATTACTTTTTTTAACGTTCAAAGTGAATAAAATGAATTTTTTAAAAATAAAAAAGCATAATTCAGATTTCATACTTTTTAAAATATTTCTTGAGTTTTTAGCTTTTCACTGTAGAAATATATTCATATTTTTGCTTGATGAAATTAAAATATATAAATATAGTATTATTGCTCATATTTGACACTGATGAATTTAATCTATTTATAGTATACTATTTTTATCAATTTTATCATTACAAAATTAATAATAAATTAATGATTAAAATCAATATTTATTTTAATTTTTTTATAGAACTAATAAATTATAATTTTTACTTGTCTATATCATGATTCATGATTTGTCAATATCAGTAACAGGTGTCATTATTTGAATTAAGCAATATAATTTTCTTAATAGATTAATAGAACATTCTTTATTTGTGTATTATGTTATTTATATAATAATCCAAAAATTAAATGCACTGGAGATAAAAGAAGATTTTTAGTTGCGAAATAATTGTATAATATTTAGCAATTGCAATCGCCAATTTTTCTATTGCACATCAGCTTTAGAAAATTAATTTTACTGTTTTCAGTTATTCCAATACATGAAGGTGTGACTGCAGTAACTGTAAGAAATAAAATCCTTGTAGTACTTAACTACAGTATTATAAATTATATTCCATAATATAATAATTAGGGGTTATGGTTAATTTATAAAATTATGCATAAGTATCGAAAATATTTTGCTATTTTTTGTAATTTTTATGATTAATATCTTTGTTATAAAATATATTATTACAAAATATAAACCAAAATTTATGGGAAATTGTTCAAATGATAAAAATTAAAAATTATTTAAATAAAATTATAAATAAAAATAAATACAAATATTTGTATAATAAAGTAAAGGTTAATATCTGTGAAAGTTAATTAATTTACTTTGTTCAATTAATTTCATTGCTAGTTTAAATGTAATAGAAATAAATATTTGACAATTATATTATACTTGACACACTTTTTACTAGAATAAAAATAATTTTGCATTTTTGAAAGACAATAATATCTATATCTCTTTGAGCCAAATAATTCTTTAAAATATCCTAATTTTCTAATGATTCATTTAATATTTCAAACAATATTGAAAACTCTTTTTACTGTCTAATTTTTTTTTTTTTAAATTAACACAATATATATCAAATATTCTATTTTGTCCCATAATTCTTTAATTTAAACGCTTCACATTTTACAGTACAGTAAAAAATAAAATTTAAATTAACGCAAGATATATCAAATATTATATTTTGTCCTATAATTCTCTAATTTAAACCCTTCACATTTTACAGTACAGTAGAAAATATCAGTTATTCTGATAAAATACTGATAATAGCATAGGACATTTATTAACCTTTTATTCTCAATTTCAAAATTATTTCAAAATTGCAAAGTTCTGTTCCTCGTTGCGTGTTCTGTTTAGCAAATAGATTGGTACTAAACCTTACCCATTGCGAACTACTACGATTTTCCGTAGTCATGCGCGTGCGGCATAAACAAAGCCACGCATGCGTGGCTGCAGCTCCGGCTAAAATGGTACCAGCGTGTGATCCTTGCATTGTAATTGAGTTACGCATTGATGTGCCTGTAACGCGTTATATTTAGTCGAGCAGTGACCATTCTTTATTATTTAATAGTTTACATCGCATTGCTTCACTATCAAAATAATTTTCGTTAATGATAATCAAATTATTAATTATCAAAGTTTGGTTAAGTATCTTTTCTATTCTTTTTTCCTTAAAAATTAATTTTACAAGATTAATTTCAGATTAATTTTTATATACTATTTTTGATTATATAATGAATTTCAGTAGGTCATCAATTTCACTAATTTCTATATTTCTATATTCTGTTAGTTCAATAGTTTGCTAACAATAATATTTTGCTATTGAGAAATAACGTGAAATAACAATTATCCTTACCACTTTTATTTTTATATTATTCGTTTCTTTCAAAACATTTAAATGGTATACAATTTTCACAAAATAAATTTAAAAAATTGTATACTGATTAAAGGAAGAAAGAAGAACATATATTGTATTTTGATGCAATTTATATGCTGATGTTATTACTATGTATGCCTAAACATTGTGCATACATAGATAATAAAAATGAAATTGTGACGGTGAAAATTAGATATAATTACACTGCTATCTTAATAAAGGAAATGTTTACACTAATACAAATATAAAATTTTGAATCAAGTCATTTCAACTAATTTGATAGTCTTGTGTTAAAAGTGAATTTCTTTCAGCTTTTCTTTGTATTTTTTATTTTTTTTATTAATGATTTTCCCTACGATAAACATTTATCAAGAAATAAATATTCAATACCTTTAAAGTATTTATTTGTAAAAAGTAACGAATATTATATTTAAAAAGTATCTGATAATTACTTACCTAAAATGACTAATATAAGTATTATTATTTTCTTTTATTCGAATATTTAAACTTATAGTAATTTAACTTATAGTAATCTAATATAAACTTATATACTATATTATTAGTATACTAATAGTAAACTTATAGTAATAGTTTATAACTATGACTATAGTTATAGGAAAATTTCTAGTTTGTCGTAGACTTCAATGAGTCAACCTTGCAATCAATGAAAATAACCCACTGCGAGGTTCCTGAAAAATTGAAGGAACACCGGTAGAGGAATGTTCATACGCTTTCAGCACATACCTCGTCATGGCCATTTCTTGCAACCGTTCAAAGCGCTATTGCATGCTCGTGTTCGTTGGTAAGATGCGTTGCGTTCAGTTAATATACGATGTGTTAATAAGAATAATCATCGCATGCGATAGTAGTACATATATTTTTTCGGTACAAGATGTTAAATTAATTTTGGTGTGGCATGCGATAAAATTGAATGCTTATCAAAGAGTGATGGAAAATCCTGAAATTAGTATTTTGACTTTATTTGTCATGTAAAAAAAATCATATTAATTATGATAATATATGATTGTACTATTATTTATTATTATAATTATCATAATGTATAATCTTACTATTACTTATTATTATAATTATAACAATATATAATTTTACTATTATTTATTATTATACCTATTAAATAGTAACTATAATAATATTTTATTACAATATAATTATAATAGTTATTATAATAGATAATAGTGAAATTACATATTGTTATAATTATAATAATAAATAATAGTAAGATTGTACATTATGATAATTATAATAATAAATAATAATGTCAATAAATAAAAAGATAGTAATAAATAGTAAAAATAGTAATAGTAAATAACAATAATGTAAATTTATATTATAATAATTTTATGTATATAATTTAGAGGAAACATTGATACTTTTGTTTAAATGTTTTATTTATTGTTCTTATACGTGTAAGCATTGCACAAAAATTTGCTCAAATAAAAATTTCTGTGAATAAAAAAATTAATTTCTTTTGATTTTTTCGTGGAAAGAGGTTACAGTGTTATATGCCATTTGTATTAAAAATTATTTAAGACGGTATCTTAAATAAATGAGAATAATATCATCGTTGATTTAATTATTCTAATTGTAATATTTTTAAACGCACAAAAAAATTAGATTTTAGGATCTTTTTGTCATTTTTGTTTATTTTTGATAAATAACAACAAATTTTGGACTAATTTTGACTTATTACGACTAAGTAATTTCGCAGATAAGATATTTTATATCCTCAGAGTATGTAAAATGGAAAATCTCAGCAACGAAAATGACATAAGCTAATTTAATTAATTTCTTCATACACCTGAAAACGACTTACACATAACTCTCATCATTGTTATTATTATTAATAGTAGTAGTATTATTACAAATTATTAAAGACAATAGATATGTCTGTCATAATTGGCTTTTAAATACAATTAAATTTCTCTTTGTCTAAAATTTCTTTACATTGCATTTGATTTTTACTTCTGATTGTTTACATCAGATCGTCTACAAATTCCTTTTTAATAAAAAAATGAAATTTCTCAAGTCCGTTGAAGGAATAATTTTTTCATTTTCATATATTCTATCCTATCGCGAATTTAACAGAAACAAAATCAGAAACTTGTATTTCCGGAGAAATTTTTTTTTTTTTAATTTATATTGGAAAGTGAGGTCTCTCGAATTAGACAAGTACTTAATGCCCATTTCACAAGTCATCATTAATCATAACGTAACTGTTTATGGATATCACTGTGAATAGGTGCAAATAATAAGTGGAACTTAAAAGAAAGAAAAATTTCCAATTTTGGAAGAATTGGTTTTCTTCATATCATAAAGAAATTTATACATATTATACTAATGAATCATAAGATATAAGTAATTATAATAATTACTTGAATAATAATGAAATAAATTATTCTCTTCCTAAAACTTTACAAAACATCTATTCATATACATATACATATACATACACATATATATACACATATATACACTTATACATATATATATATACATATACATATATTCATATATACATACATTTACATGTACATATTCATATACATATATGCATACATTTACATACACACACATATATATACATATACATTCCTACGTGCATGTGTATGTGTGTGTGTGTGTGTGTGTGTGTGTGTGTATTAAATCATCTTAAAAAATAAAACAATATAAAGACAAAATGTTCCAACAGAAAGGTCAAAATATGTGAAATTTGAAATTATTTCTACTATATTAAATACTTAACAGTAATACTTGATATAACAATTACTTAGCATAATATACCTATTAGATATTATCCGTCCAACGCGTGAATACAAACCAGTTATATTGTTTACTTATAATTCTAAAGAATGAATATTTGGATGAAAATATTTTACAAAATTTATTATATTTTTACAAAATACTATACAACATGTTACAGTATTGCTAAAATGATGAAGAATGCTAAAATTAACACCTGAACTACCAACTTGTAATATATATCTAAATATAATATACACCGATAATAGTAATTGAAATATTATTGGGTTGGCTAATAAGTATAATAATGTCAGATTTTTGCAATAGATTGTACGCTTTTGTTTTTTAGTACTAAGCAATGCTCCTAATTTGTCAAATAGAATCACATGCTAATTTGAATTATTCATTATGAATCACAATAGTCGATATACTATTTAATGAAACTTCTTTTCGTTTCAAACGGAATGAGTACTATAATATTTTATATTAAAAATACTGATACTATTTCCTAACAAAGTTAATTTAATGAAAATGAATGAACACATAATCGTACCGGTAATTGTGAAAGTGGGCTAAGTAACATTTTTCGTTTTGAAATATCAAAACTATCGCGCTTCGGACATATTATACATTAAAAAATTAATTAACGACAGAATTATAAACTCTATGCAAAGATTCAATTTTGTACTATTTTGCCAAAAAATTAGATTATTATTTTTTATTATAATTATAACAATATCTTGATATTAATTAAATTTTACTATTATTTATCATTACTTAGACTTACATCACTTGCATAATTATCAGCATTCCTATTTACAATATAAATTAATGTTAACTTTTTCAAAAATAGCTGCATATTTTCATTAATTCCAAAAATAAAATGTCCGAAACGAATCATCTTGATTTTATAAACGATGAAAAAAATTGTGAAAATAATACAATGCAATCAATATGACACACGTAGTAAAAACAAAATTCGAAGATCATATCAGTAAAATTCGAAAATAATTCAACGATATATACGGTGTTTACGATAAACATTTAATACGAGCCGCAGTGGCGCTAGTGAGTTAAGTGGGAAATCGCCTTAAGACTGACGAAACGCTTACTCGTGAAAGGGTTAAAAACAAGCTCGCATGAAGAAATATCAAGACACTATATATGTGGAAGAGAAAACAGAAGGAACGTGAAGAGAGAAAACAAATGTATAATCGATGATTTAAAAAAAAAAAATGAATATAAAGCAGAAGTATCTGATGAATAAATGAGAGTATAATCTTATAGAGAATGAAAAGGGAATCAGAATCGATTTGAACGTGAAAGGCGATTGATACGTGTGTGAAAAAGAGTCAAATTCATATTTGCAATTTATATCGAAGATTGAATAGAGTTGTTCTTTTAAAAGTCTAACCAGATCTTTGTTTTGTCTGCTCTACGTACAATGTGATCAAGCGCAAAACAATCTGAAGTGAAATTAAAATTGCATAATCTAAAAGAAAAAAGAAGAAAATAATGGTCAATCGATGTGCTGTGAAAATTTTTCAAAGCAATGAAATTTGCATATTTTGATTCACTCACATCAAAAAGATTTTTTTTAAGTATTTCATAATTAGCTCAATTAATTAATCTGAATTAATTACAATAACTCAAATAATATAAATAAACTAGTACTATCTACAAATGAGTAACAATAATTCTTTATAAATTACATTTATTTGTTAATGTATAATTATGACAATTAAAAGAGACGAAACAGTGTTTAAAAATGATTAATAATTAGCTCCATTAATTAATCTGAATTAATTACAATAACACAAATAATATGAAGAAACTAGTACTATCTAAAAATGAGTAATAATAATTCTTTGTAAATTACATTTATTTGGTGATGTATAATTATGACAATTAAAACAGACGAAATAATGTTTAAAAATTTAATTAAACGAGAGAAAGAAGTTTTTTAAATTTTCAACCGTATAAAGGCACTCTGATTTTAATTGTGCCATTACTGTTGAACCACCCTGTATATATAAATGATTTTCTTCTTATTAAATATATTCTTTATTGATAAATTTCATGATTTATGGTGTTATATGAGGTTTAAACCTAACCTAAACTAACCTCTGATCTAAAACTCGCGTATACAAAATAAGAAGAAGACGGCAAACTATACAACCGATAACACTCATTTCTCAGGTCACATATCCCAAGATTAGAGTAACAGGCAAATCTAACCTAACCTAACCTCTGATCCAAAATACATGTCTAAAAAATAAGAACAGAATGGCAAACTATACAACCAACGACACTCATTTTTGAGGTCATACATTCTAAGATTAGAGTAACAGGTAAACCTAACCTAACATAACCTAACTACTGATCTAAAGCATACATAAAGAAAGTAAGAAAACGACAAACTATACAACCAACAACACTCATTTCTGAGGTCACACATCCCAAGATTAGAGTAAAGGGCAAACCTAAACTAACCTAACCTCTGATCCAAAACACATGTCTAAAAAATAAGAAAATGGCGGCAGACTATATAACCAACAACATTCATTTCTGAGGTCACACGTCTCAAGACTAGAGTAAGAGGCAAACCTAACCTAACTTAACCTAACCTCTGATCTAAGACACACATATAAAAAATAAGAAAAAAACGACAAATTATACAACCAGTAATACTCGTTTCTGAAGTCACACATTCCAAGATTGGAGTTACAGGCATGGGGGTGGTCACTTTTTGCAATTCCAAGTTATACTGAAGCTTCGTAGCTGAAAGCAATAAAACGTACGTCAGGTATTTTGGTTGACGTGGAAAAAATGTCAGTAACCCTTCAACGGAAAATCCTTTTACAGTTACCCTACAAATCTGTGACAGTCGTGACGGTTCTGGACAGATGAAAAACGGAACTTTCCGGGATTTCGGGGAAAAAAAGCAGGTTACCGCTAGTTTGCAAAATACGGTAAAGAGAGGCCTGTCGACACGGTCCTTGACGATGGAGGTCCAGGTGCTGAAAGGATCTTAGGTCAAACTTTTTTTCCCTCCCTCGAAGTTAAAACCTACTTCCGAGGATTTGCCCTTGTGCTAATAACGGCGTAACTCTTCCTGCTGCCAATGATCTGAAATCATTTTTGAACATAGGAATGAAATACAGTGACGGACCAAAATATCCGTAGTGTTGGAATATAGAAATAACAGTATAATAAATCGGAGTATAATAATTTCCAAGCTTTTATGGTTAAGATTCAATTTCGTAAATACCACTCTTTTTGGTGAATTTAATAATTTGAAAATTGTCATTGCATACGAACTTAATTAGTGTAATCAATTTTGATTTAATTTTTAACTTTAACTTAACACATAATATGGCGTCTTTAATGTGTACAGTGGATGAAGGAAGTATTGGCACACTATAATGTACAGTAACTTTTTGTACATATAGGATACCAATTATATCAATAAATTATACATAATATGGCGTTTCTAACATGTACAGTAGATGAAGAAAGTATTGGCACACTATAATGTGCAGTAACTTTTTATACATATAGGATACCAATTATATCAATAAATTATACATAATATGGCGTTTCTAACATGTACAGTAGATGAAGAAAGTATTGGCACACTATAATGTATAGTAAATTTATGTATAAATTTGTATGTATCTAATATATAGGATACCAATTATATCAATCAATGATATATATTATGACGTTTCTAACATGTACAGTGAATGACAAAAGTATTGGCACATTATAACATATAATAATTTAATGTACATATAGGATACCAATTATATCAATCAATTATACATAATATGGAGTTTCTAACATGTACACTTAATGGAAAAAGTATTGACACACTATAATGTACAGTAACTTTATATACATATAGGGTAGCAATTATATAAATCAATCACACAACATACCAATTATTTATAATAATGAAACAAATATCATAAAATACTGGGTATATTTTACAATCAAAATTTATTTCAAATTATTAAAATATAGGTACAATAAGAAAAATTAGAGCGATTATTAAAAGAATATTAGTATTAATATAAGTATATTATTTATTAATTATTACACAAAATGGCTTTTTCCTATTTGTTGCTAATAAAGTGATCATTATTACAAAATCATTCCACTTCTTAATCGTACATTTTATTAATTCTGTTTATAAATTTGCTGCTTTTAAAAATAAGTTGAATATAGGGAACTAAGTACTTAAATTGTTCCATTTATCCTGAATTAGGTATAGAAAGTCTTCTAACAAGATAATTTCGTCACAGAAAATGATTAAATAGATATATAATATTTAATATTCGAATATCATTTCTCAGTTCTCTATATGAACTTATATACAATTTAATAACGAATGAGAAATAGAACAATATGTATTCTAAGTGCCATTTATTATTATTATTAATGTAAGAATGTCACATGTAACATGTTATTAATTTATTTCATTTCCATAATTAAATATTAGTATCCCAATCTAGTATTAATTATTAAAACAAATTAATCTCAATTTGTGCAAAAAAGAGAAATAAACTTTAAAAGTTTATATATTGTTGCATATTAAAAATTATAATAATTTATAAATAGATATAAATAAATATTGCAACAATTTCCAATATTTTAATCCTATGGAAAGAAAATATCCTCTTATTTCAGCATCAAATATCTTTAAATTAATTAAATCATTTTTCTAGACGAAACACGAAATACAAAAATGGAACGAATTGTCTTAAAAATAATTTTAATAATCATACATCTCCCAAACCTATACAGTACTATTTATTAAATAACATTAAGCATTATCCATTGACTCATAATTCGCCATGCAACCTGACATTTGGTTGTTATGAGCATTGGAAAAATTTCATATTTTTCCCAATACGCGTTCGTAAGAAAAATAAGAGAAATATTCGTGGTTAGCGCGTGAACGTTTAATATATTCTAATGTACCTGGTTGAATAAAAGTTTAATTACCCTCTGCGATTGCGATACGCATAGACTAGCCGCGGAATATAACCGTCGCACACGCCATGGATCGAGGCGATTTGCGTCATAATAATCGTATAACTTTCGATTAATTAGGCGTCGAAGCTCGCCGCAGCTCCCCACGGCCGCCACGCAGTCGACGGTGGCTCCCTTTTTCCTTTGATGCAACGACGAAACGACGAGCGATCGTCGGTAGCTCCCCTTTCCCGCCACGATTCAAACGCTCGGGGCCCCACTTCTGCGCGAGTCGGTTACACTTTCGTTACTGCGACTAGTGGTACCACTCGACCGCGTTCCTCCTCCGCGAAGATCGCTAACCAGATCGACCTAATTGTTTCCAAGTTTATTTTAAAGTATGTGAACCGTGAGAGACTACTCGGTGATCCAGAAACGACGCTGGGCCGCTAGGGGGGGATTACGATCAGCCGACTCGCTCCGTCGAGCATCGTTCCGTTTCTTCGATCATCACTTTTGCCGGAAATGGAAAGAAAGTTTCGGAAATATCGATAATGAAGCGTAGAGAGTGCTGCTTAGCGCCCAGGAATAGATTTTTTAGCTCGTATGCTAGGGTTTAACTGTGGGACCTAAGATGCATCTTGACTGGGCCTTATCCTTTGTTTTTATCGGGGGACCAATGGGAATAACTATTGGTCCCAGAAGCTTGATTTTTGATATTTGTTCACAGTTTTGCTGAAATAAACAAATTTCGTTGTACCTGCGATATTTATGATCATGCGAGTATACTAAATTGTGAGGCCTGATAGAAGTTAAATCAGGTACACTCGTATATGAAAGTATTCAATCGTTTACATATACTGTTTTCAATATGTGATATATGATTAAACTGAAATGTTTTAAACAATAATGATGTATAGGTTAGGTATTGGACAATAATTCAACCATGTGAATAGCGTTTCTAATACATTTATTATAAATACGCATTATTCGTGGATCAGAAAAATATTTGAAAAAATGTTTGATGTTAGTCGAAAACACCATTTTATAAGTTTTGATATAACGTTAATTCACTTTTTGTTGGTTATGACAACCTTCAAGTGATTTTCTATTGAGAACACTAGCGCCACTATGATTTGTATATCTAATAAATGTTCTATATCTTATAATCTTGGAATTTCTTTTGTATAATATGCACCATATCGTTTTAAATATTTCAGTTGAACATACATATATATTTCAGTTGTTGAACTAAACATAGTAAATATAAACATCCAAATACTTTCATATACGAATGTACATATATTCTTCCTTTGTAGTTTGATATTACAATATTATATATAAAATGTCAAATAAAACGTATTATTTCAGTCTTTGAAAATTGTTATCATTCATTATTAATTTACATTTTCATAGTATATACAAGATTTAAATAAAAAAAATTCATCGATTATTCTAAAAATAATAAGTATTATTAAATATGCCTCAAAAACTTAAGGATTATTAAAAACATGCATAAAATCAAGAAAATTGTACAGGATAAAAATGGTCACTTCCAGGATCTTAATTCTTTTAATTTAATTCCAGAGCTTTTAATATTAATAATGAGAAAATATTTGAAACAATATTTATTTCTGTGAATAAAGTAGAACTCACAATAAAACTGGAAAGGATAAAAATAATTTTGGTATAGTACTTTCTACGAAAATAAAAAAATATAGCATATAATACGTAGCTACAAAATTATACTTTGCAACAAGGTTAGAAAATGATATAAAAGGAAATCGTATCTGCATACAACGATATTATTACTTTATCGTGGATCACGCAAAACCATAAATTTTCTGTACTCTAAATATTGTTGCACGCTCTTATATCTGTTGAAATCAAATTAAGAAACACTCTCTAAAATTGTACAAAAAGAATTTGTTCACTTTCTATTTAAGAATATACACTCGCACACTTTACACTCCGAGCGAAGTTAACCTATGATAGTTTATATTACCAACTGCCAACTTTATAAAATTGACTATATTTAATCCTAGTGACTCTAGGGGAATTTCATTCGTGTGTTAAGAAGACCTTAAACTGAAATAGCCAATCCAAACGAGTAAAAAGAATACGAAATAAATGAAAAGTCACGTATTATTGGAAATAATTATTATAAATAATTAACATTTAATTGGATCAAAATTAAGCAACTTCACATCGTTTATTTGAGGTCGCGGCAACAGTAGCGTAGGAAAGAAAAATTCCATCCAAGGTTAGGTTAGGTGTCGAATAATCGGCGTTAGGATTGTCTTGCTGGAAAGGGGGCATAAGTAAGGATCACTGGTGATTCTTCGTAAAAGTCAGCAAAACGGCAGCGAAGGCCTCGTTTATTGGTAGCAATAAAATCCTGCAATCGGCAAATCCTAACGGTCCAAACGAAATTCGAAGGATCCCTTGGAAGGCCTGGGACAACCGTAACCCCGGAACTAGTAAAGGGAGTACCATAAATTTTGCCGTCTTGGGGTGTCCCAAGGTGGAACTGTCAAAATATTTAAGCATCTTTACGCCCACTGTATGTCCCACAAATACGCTTACTTCTCGAACAATGTACAATATTACACGTAATTGGATATTAATTAATTAATTATAATTTTTAGTGCAGGGTTTGTGGACTCTTAGTGGTGAGTTGTATTACGAATATTAATTTTCTTTATACCGATAATTATATTCTTTATATACAAGAGCAAGTATGCAATAGTGAAATAAAATGGATGTCATTGGGTATACATAATAGGTATGTATAATAAATCATGTAGCCAATAAAGGTCATTGGCTATATCATAAATAATATTGATTAACGATAAAAATAGAGGTTAAGACTCTATTTGAATAAAAAGATACAAAGAATGTACACGTCAATTACCTAGATTGAACTAAAAAATGGATATGTAGAATTTGCAAATATTTTAAACATCATGTATACACATACTTTAAATATTTTCTATTTTAAAATTTTTACAATTATTATATGTAAATATCGTGAAATTTAACAAAATATATTAAAATCTAATTTCATCTAAATTTTATTAAAATTTATTAAATTAACGTAATATCAGTTTTGATTTTCCGAGAAAATTTCAGCTTATTCTTCGTGAAAAATCACTCTTTCTTCTTTTGAATTTGAATTAAAGTACTTTCAATTTTTTTTCATATTCTATAAAGGTATAATGTTATAAATTAATAAAAACGAAAATTTTGTATAAAATTTAATTGTAACTATTTTGTTATAAACTTATACTTTATTATAAAATGGAAACAAACAGTTTGTTCTGACATTGCTATTCAAGATTATTTCACGGTAGGCAACATCACATTAGAATATAGATATAGTAAAACCTATTGACTTTTCATACTGTACAATAAAAAGTGTATTTTTATAAAATATAACCAAACAGAAAAGGGCTAAGATTTTATGAACTCACAATACTTATCAAGAGGAATAAAAATGTTTAATTATTATAGATTCACTAGTAATATAATTCCTATACTAAATTATACTATAATATATTATAGTAAATTAATTTACTTTATTAAACTTGGTAATATTTTTAGCTTAAAAATAACGGTAGAATTAACAATTATTTGAATATAATTCATATCAGTGCCATATTTTTACTATAAATCTAAAAATAAGGTCTTCATCTTATCTACAAAAAAATCTGCATAAATAGATAACTTATATTAAAATTATAACAGACTATATTAATTTAGTCAAGAACAGAAATATAATTTAAATTAACAAGCAGTTAATTATTTAACACTAAATCTATTATGACTTAAATCACTGTTTCTCCAACTTTCATTAAAATTTCTGCGTTCAACGTTGTCACTTTAATCACTTGTTTTCGTGATTTTTCTTCCAATATAAGTATAATCATCTTCTCAATGTCTCCCGCTTCTTTTCCATTCACCGATCATTTGATCATGGTAGATTTAGCATTAAGTGTTAATTCTAAAATCAAAATAATAAATTATAAATACAGTTCAAATACTATTAATATCCACAGTAGTTTCCTTTATCAGTTCTCCGTCCGACTATCGAAGCGCTTAAATACAGTCAAAAAGAGAACCGCGCTCAAGATCAAAATGGAGGAAATATTCGATACCTGCTCGTGCCTGCTAGCGCTGATGAGATGATAAATTGCACGTATTGTCCACGGAACACTTAGGCACAGAGTACCGGCCGACGACACGTGGACAGTAGACTCGGAGTACGACCTGGAACGTGGCCGAGGAAACACGTGTGTCACAGCCGGTGACGATATTTATTACGAATCTTTGAAAATTTACAATGGTCACGCGTCGAAAATACGACACGCGTGACTACCTCTAGATATTGTATGCCTTGAGCCCTCCGTACAAATTTGTCGAATATCCTTCCTCCACATGTTACGGAGACCTAACGCAATTCTTCGTGTTTTCCCACGACTTTCATGGTAATTTACAAGTGTCATCCATGGCTCGCTTACCGTGTTTAGAGAGAAGAGAAATAGTCCTCATACAACTAGCCTAAAATTCGTCAAAGTATGTAAATAAAATACGTGAAATATAGAATTATAATAGGCAGGTAAATATGTGCAGAACTACTATTATATTATAAATTCTAAGCATTTTTCTATATTAAGTAATAAACTTTATCAATTAAAATTAATTTGAAATACGGCACACTACATTTTAACATTGCACTGTTTTAATTTTAATATTGCACCTTTGACTTATCTTATTGCATCATGCATTTCATGATACAAGGGTTATAAATAAATTTCCTGTGATTTTATATTTCATTAATTTAATATTTCATGATTTTTAATATTTTCATATTTACATTATTATTTAAAAATGAATGCGTCAAACAAGTTTTAAATTTACGTTTAAAATTATAAGATTTACTGAAAAATTGTAATAATTGTTTCGGTATAATATATAATGATAACAGAGTAAATGAGCTTTTCAGATAGTGGTTTACAGATCACTATACATACATAATTATGATATACATACTGTAGTAATATACTTTATACGACAAATAACTGATTTGCATGAGTCTGACTGATTTGTACATACATACGAATAACATGGACACAATATACTAAATTCCAAAATTTCACCTTATTAAGAAAACAAAGGGTGTCACGATTCGATCGATAAATTAGATTTCTAACCCTAACAAATGCCAGTTTATATAACACTGTTGTACCCACCTGACATTAAAAACTTTTATGAATAATTATATCTTTTTACGTTTTACACAATTTCTTATCTTCTTACACAACAAATCTAAGAACTTTGCGATAGCCAACGGAGAATTTGGAACAGCGTAATGAAAATCGTCTTTGTCGTATCGCACGAAGTTTGTTTACATTCCAGTAATCTGAAGTCGCCGACTCATGTATCTGTATGTGTGCTGCGTGAACGACGAGTGCGAAGTGCGTCAAAAGACGTGACGAGCCAGTTGGTTGGCAACAAGTATGGTGAAAGTACGCTATATAATCCTTCGCGAAATTTTATAATAATTTAGCACTTGGTTAATATATATCCTGCTAACCGATACATTTCTACAGGTAAGTATTGAAATTAAACAAGAGGTAAATTACTTTAATTGGTTAAATGCGTAATAAAATATATAATAAACACGAATATACCAATTATACAGTGTAATCAAGTAAACTATTTTTCCGCACTAATAACAACATAATAACCATAAGCCACGGAGGAAAGAATAAATGACAAAAAGCAGCGAAGGATAGGTTGTCCTCGTGTCATTGCTCGTGCAACGTAACAAGGATCTCATAAGGAAACGATTAAACAAACCGTGCCGACTCAGTTAGTCGACGAAGCGATTAAACAACGATTCACACGCGCTTCAAGGTGGAGGTAATAAAACCCGGTGAGGTCAAACAAATCAACGTTTACTCATAGACAGCGTTTCTTTGATTTACAAATTACGCATCTTATTTCAGTTCTGCCCTTTTCACGATCTTGTGATCATTGAATGAGGTTGAAACAAATGAGGAAGTTATATCGTTAGGAACAGAACAATGATTCAATTTCACCTTCCATTACGCCTTATTTTGTCTCGCTACGTTCTTTTCCTCGCATTTTCTTTTCTTTTTCTGAAGACTGTATGTATATTCTTCAAGTGAGACAATTTTTTTTACTACTTTTATGCAAATATTTTCAATTTAGTTTAACTTCTACAATACTATATGAGTTAAAAAGTTATGTACTTTTAATTTTATAATTTTAATTCTATTTTATTTGGTTATCATGATAATGTATTTTGATATAGGTGATATAATTTTTCATATTATAGTACTGGAATGAGACAACATTGTGACAATTATCAATTCCTATTTCAGATTAAAAATTAAATTTAATATTTGATGAATTCCAATCTCCTTTAATTTCCAAGCAATGTTCTAATTACGCAGAGTTAAATAATTGAAATTTTTAATTTAAATTGAAATTTTTAGTACATTAGGTCCATGCAGTTAAAATTATACAGGTAAATTGATAATAACTTCACATTATACTATATTACATAGCGTAATATAAAGAGTTCAAAGAAGTAATTATTTCAAAGCCCACATCAAATTACAAATTTTCTATTAAAAGCAATTAGGAGATTAACAAAGCAAGTTAAATAAGAATCTTTTAAATAAACCATATTTCTACTATATTAAATCTAATATAAAAGATAGTATAACACACAAAGGAAATAAACTAGCAAAAAGATCATACTGCCATAACCTCACTTCAGAATGTTACTTTCCATAAATATAATAAAATTAATTATACTTCTCGCATTGTACTCAATGCAATCAAGAAAAATCTACTGTTGTGCTGACCGTAAAAATCGCAGCCGTAGATCTGATTTAGTTTTTGGAAGGTTGAGAAGAACGAGTGGGGTTCGGGGCAGTGGACCACCTGGAAGTTTTTCCTGTGGACGGAAGGGGAGGAAAAACGCTACCTGCGAAACGCACCGAGACTTCCTTATTGTCGGTGCAACGAACCCGAAAGGATCCTCTTCCGGGTGCAATTTGAAAAGCGACAGGAAGAAAAGGACCGTGAATAATCGGTCGTCTCTGACGACAGTCCGCCTCTGCGCGGTAAGTAGTACGAGTCTAAATATTGCGAGGCGTGATTTCTTACGGTCAGCTCGCCCGTGGAGTTTCCGTGGCCCGCGACCGAAAATATTTTGCCACGTGAGATTTGACACGCTTCCTTGACCAAGTCGACCCCTTCTAAGGGTCGAACATAACCTCTAAATGTAGCATAACGATCTCGATACCCGAAATTGGTTTGAAATGCTTGACAAAAATTGTTGTTATTTAAGAACTATTTTCAAAAATTGTATGTATTTGTGTATGTATATATTAAATAAAATATAAAAATCAGAAGAATAACAAGAACAAAATATTTTTTATTATATTTTGTTATACAATATTTTTCTTTTTTTTTCCTTAAAATTTCACAAAAATTTATCCATAATATTCTAATTTAATTCACCAGTGATGTAAAATAAAATCTACTCAGGAAGTATAAGGTAAAGTATAAAGTTAAATCACAAAATAAATAAAATAGAGAAAATCGAATAATTTTATTGAATATCAATTATTAAAAATATTTTACGACTTTTTGTGAAAAAAAAATGTGAGAAGGAAGTTCGAAATATTCTTAAATATATAATTAATATAATATACTTAAAATACATAATCGCGAAAGGAAATCAATTCGCTAAAATCTGATTTTATAGCAAATTATAATCCAATAATTAAAAGAATACAGAAATAATACTGGAATAATGTAAAATTATAGTAAAAGTAGGCAAAACAGTCTAGTGTGTCGTTAATGAAATTTCATATTAAACTACTCTGCACCTTTCACTTTTTCCTCAGAGTACTATGAATTACAATTTATAGGTTAGAATGATTATTAATACGTTGAGATAAAGCTAATGTAATGTATTGTTATGTAATATGTCTGATAAGTTATCAGAATACTACAAATAAAATATTATTAAATTTTTAGAGTAACAGTCACATATATACATAAAATTTTGAAATTTTTTTATAAAAAGCTTCAACATCGTTTTGCAATGATATTGTTTCACGAATAATACTGACTGCTTTATATAACATATATATGTTTTAATTGATTATACTAAGTTATAGTAAGTGGTTATATCTATTAGAATAATCATCGCATATTTTGTACTATTGATATTATAAATCTTTTTTTAAATGGTCATTTCTCTTTGCCCTAGTTTTCCACAATTGCAAATGAGTGATAGTGAAAGTAAGGTTTGTTTTGAATATCTTCACGTGTATCTTGTTTCGTGAAACTATATGTTAAATAGTTTTACTAACTATTTTGTATCCCAGTAACTATACGAATATCTCGCAAATTTCGTTTTTTACGATCTGATTTCTTAAATAAGATATCTTACGTGTCGTAATTGTATATTTAATGATATTTACGTGTCTTTATTGCAGTATTTAAAGATACGTGAACTACCTTCATTTACCATTAATTTATTTTAATCGTTGCATCTAATGCGGATTATTCCACCACATATTAAAATAAAACGAGCATAAATACATATGGAATCTCGTTTTTTAAAATATGAAATTAATATCTATCTAGATATTACAATTGTTTTCTCCTTTTTTTCGATATTCAATTGTTTGAGGGAGGAAAAGAATTTATTATAATTTTTAATAATTAAATCAACTTATCTATGTCGACCGTTCAAAATGACTATGTAAAAATTTATATTTTTATTACATATTTGGTACTAATTTACATCTTAATTTTTGATCTACAGAATATTAATTTTCTATTTGTCTACATAATTTTTTTATGAATACATTTTTTCGTAAAACATGATAAAAGAAATATTCAAGGAATTTTTTAATGATTTTTATACATTACGAAATAATGAAAATATGTAAATTATAGAATTGTTGAAAAAATGTATAAAATTATACGAATATTATTTTTATTCAGTACGTGACACTTAAAAAAATCGCGTTTGATGTTTTGCTTGAAAAGTTACATTTAATATGCATGTCAATCTAATTTTCAGCAATCCTGTCTTTACTAATAAGTGCAATTAATAATACCAGTGCAATTAAAAAACTTTTTTATTTTTATTTTACGTAAAATACCCGAAAACAATGCTACTCATAATAATACGTTGTAATGCCAATAAAAATACCTTGTTTCTTCGCATTATTCGTTTTCCTCATATACTACACGTTTTATTTAATATGATTTTTTGCTGTAGAAGGTAAGTACATGTACAAGAAAAGACCGAGATTACAGCAAAGTGGTAACATTTTATGAGACTTCCTTCTTCAATGGCAAAAACTTTCTTCTATACGGGAAAAAGTCATAACATAAAATCACTTCGTATTTTACAATACATATAGAATACAGATATTAATATAAATATGATATATAGTACAAATATATTAATATACGTATAAAGTGCAAATATAATCTAAATATAAAGGATAATAATTAGGGTTGTAATACGGACCTCTCGATTTTAATTAAATAGGTACTACGATTTGTCGATAATTGACACGAATATTATAATTAGTGTTCTCTGTTGCCACTAAACAAAAATGGTGCGACTTGTTTTTACGTTTTTAGTTAAAATATGGAGATTTGTCTTTGTTTACCTGGAATGTTTTCAAAGGTAAGTTTCATTAATTTTTTTGAGTACTAACTGGTAAACATAATATATTATCCATAAAGGTATAATTAATTATAAAATCGAGCTTCACAATACTGTATTCAGTTATTTAGTTTTAGTTATTGCCAAAATTCTTAAAAGACTTCTATTAGATATCAAATGTACATTACAATTTCATTAGGAAATTATAAGGAAAAAAAATATATTTAAAAAATTATTAATTTTTTATTATTTTGCATTTTTTCTCATTTAGAAATTTTTTTATCTTTTGCAAATCTTTTGTTTTAAATAAATAAAAAATTTACATACAATTACTATAAATATGAAGAAAAATACAAAATCTATAAAAAAAATTATTATTCACCTTTGTTACCTGCCCAGCAGTAGTTCATTTTACCATCGTATTTTTTCAAATCAAATTTTTGACGAAGTTTCGTAAAAACGGTAGGTATATCTTCAAATCCATTACATTTCCACACTAGATAGCTATCGATACATTATCTCAGATCTATAGACTACCATTTTCAATTTTCATCGTTGCAATTTTTATATTTTTAATATGTGCCTTCCTCGAAAATAAAAAAAGATTATTATATAACGCAATTATATGTATAACATAGATATATTATACAAATGTAACATACATATAATGCATACAAAATGTATAATAAGTATATATAAAATTGTTATGTTTGATTGATAAGCATTCATTTAATATGAAACAGTCTGCATTTCCCTCTAAATCCAGGCTTTCTTTCGTTTGTGTTGTTGCCACATAACCTCCTTGCACATAATTCGTGTAACCGAAACTTCTTTCATCATTCTAAAAATTTAATTATTTATGGAATTATAAATACTAATAGAAATACAAGTGGATATTGCAAATATGATATACATTGTGTATCGTTAAACTATAAAAAATAACTTGCTGCACCAATATTCGTACAATTCGAACTGAACCCGTGATAATTATTTAAAAATAAAAGCGCAATAACTATATTAAAGAGCAAAATATTAAAATCTTAAATTTTATTTTACACTTTATAATTTATTTCTACTGTATTTAAAAAATTGTTAAAATTTTGTTTCTTTTTCTAATAATTTATCGTCATTCGATATTATTAGAAGAATATGAGTATTTACTAATACTTGACAGACGCGATTAAATGTTTCAATCAAAAGAGTAAGACTTATCACGAAAAGATAAAAGACGACCATGAAAAGTAGAATAAATTATGTTAAAACAAGTTATTAACATAAGAACATTATGTAAGATAATATAGGATAAAATAAATCACACAAGGACACTGTTTAAGATAATATAAGATAAAATAAGTTATTAATCTACGAACATCGTGTAAAACAAAACAATATAGTATAAGTTGTTATTCAAAGACATTGCGTGAAATAATATATTTACGTTAACATACATTATAATAGATTATAATTAATTTTACTATGCTGAATGACTATTAATAATTTTTAAATATCTACATAAATATATTAAATAATTTTAAGCCAAATGATACTTACGTTACTAAAGGTACATAAATGTATTTGTTTTTCGATTTTTATTTACTTAATCTAACAAACCGAACAAATCAAATATTTCGACTCATACTAATTACAATTTTTTCTCTTTCATAACTACTTTACCTCGGTTTATTTTCACAAATACTATTAAATTACTTCCAAATCTCGAAACCTATGATTAAAGTATTAGAAACTGGCAAAAGTCATCGATCGAACTGATACGTCAATTGCAATGCTAAGAGGCCTTTACCATTGTGATTGTAGTTCATGCATTTTACACGAGGCGCTTTTTTCATAGAACATGCAGCGTCACCTGATTGCAGCATTCAGCGGCTGGAAGAAAGTCGACGGTGAACGATGGACCATCTATCGCTATGGGGAGATATCAAAAATTTACGACGTCAGGAAAGTAGGTTCGCACACATAAAACAACGTGTGTGAAAAGTCAAGTGTGAATCGTGTTTGAAGTAATTGTATTCTATGAACGTGGAGCGTGTAAAGATTTAATTTGCAGGAGAAGTTGATGTTGATAAAAATGCATGAGTTTTTAACGCGGTAAAAACTGTCCTAGAAATTGTAATCGCCATTTTTTATCTCTTTACCGATCGGAAACAAATGAGTTTGTGTTTCAGCCTGAGTCATATTTAAAGTTCTTTGAACTCGATCTAACGAACAATTTCTTTTTTTATTTCGTTGAATTCTGTATGATAAAACTTTTAGTAACTATCATAATATATTTACCGATTTATAATTTTGCAATTTATTAATTAACACTAGAACTATCACATCAATTAAACTGACTTGTTTCAGGTTCTTTAGGAATTTCTTCTCTAGGAAATGTAATGGATTTGAAAGTATTCTTAAAGATGAATAACAAAATATTCGTTCAAAAATTATTATATGTTAATTATAACATTTGTAGTACAATGTTGAGATATAATATTAAAATTAATAAATAATTTGCCAGTAAAAATAGTTTTTACATTTAATGCACGATATAAGTAAATTACATTCAACTCTAAGTTGAAATTCAAATTGTTTAATTTCTACACTTAAACTAACTACAATATTATATTCTAATTCATTATTTTAATTGTAAACTATTGCAAATAAATACTTATATTGGTTTTTAAGAGATAATTTAAAATAATATGAGAATTTATCAATAATCACTTTATTCCTGAATAATACAAGTTCAATAAATAAAAATTTGTTTAAAATAAAAATTGTAAATAATTTACACCTGTAAATTAAAATTAACTTCACTAATTCTTATTGAAACAATTCCTTCTATAATATTAAAAAGCTTCTATATTCGAACTGGTATATTGGCTAAAGTTAAGTTAGAACATAGAATATAACCGGCCGAAATTATTTACAATTTATTTTCTACGATTTTTCTCAAATTTCTATTTTCCAAGTAACGACTGAATAACTCGATTACCATCTCAAGTAATAATTTATGAATCATTCATTATTTAAATTAGTTTTATAGGTTATGTTCAGATGCGATTATGTACGTTGTAAATCGTATTTATTATAATTTGTTGCAAAATTATAGTCAACCTAATTAACAGGTGTTAGTGATAACTGGTTATCAAATTAAATAAATTTTAATTATATAATGAAATAGTCAAATATATGTCTTATTAAATATAACTGTTATAATGATATTTCGTTTACAGAATTTATCAAAAATCAAACATTGAAAAGTTGGAAAGTTGAAAATTAGAAAATTAAAAATAAAATGTTGGTCTGGTCTTCCCTACTCGAAATCATATCTCATGGGTAAAATTATTTCAACCTCCAACCAAGATCTATTTAGTTCAGGTACGTCAGTTATGTTTGTTTGAAACAGAAGGCCGTAAATAATTCAGTAGGTTTCGATGACACTTAAATCCTACTGCAATTGTTGGTAGACACGACAAGAGAATTTCACCTTTCGAAAATTTGTAAGTAAGACGGTCCATCCTCAAATGCAGCTGAAAATTTACGGTGGTTTTGCGAAGAAGCACGGTTTGTGGCCCTCGATGTGGCCACTGGACACCATTTCGTCTTGCCATTATGACTTCACCTGACTGTATGAATCTCGAGACCTTGACCAGGGGATAATGTGCTACTTCGGACGAATATCATAAAAAATCATAAACGGTATTCCTCTGCGTCTGGACACTTTATAGTCGCAGATATTGTAGCTTTACACTTCAATAAAATAGTAACTCTGGCGTAAATTATTAATGTAAAAATGTTTTTGTGCTTTCAGCGATTGTCAGATGCTTGATCAAGGTTATTAATAACCCAGCGAGGTCCTTAATAGTAGATATTCAAAAAAGATTCTGCTAAACTTTAATAAGAAACTATTGCACGTTATCGACGAGAAGTTTGGAGGCATTAACGTTTTTCAAGGATTTTTATATCTTTTTCTCAAATTACACGATGATAAACGACCAATGTGAGGAAATGGGGAGTGTGGTTTTACGAATTAATAAGGTAGTCAAATATTTTACAACAAAAATTATATCGTTAGATTTTCATTAATATTATAAATTCTAAGTACTCTCCAGACAAATCTTTGTAAATAATTTAATAACGTACTCGATGCTTTTCGTAGACAATTCCTGTCAATAATTTAGAATTATACTACTTTCGAATTTTCTATCTTTTTATTCGTTACTTGAAAATATTATATTAATTTGAAATACGAACGATAAAAAGATAGATAAATATTTGTCTATGACAAATGCAATTATTTTATAAAAATTGCTTGAAATGATTTCTAATTGTTTATCAAATTTTTCATATTTTATTTGAAATGTAGAAGTTAAAATTAAGAAATCAGAAGATTCTAAATGTAAAATCCATTTCTTAAAATACTGGAAAAGGATAGTACCAATCAAAATTTATAATATTATTTAAAAAAATTCTGTTAAACATACGTTCATTGCAATACTCGCATTTAAAATAGCATTTAATGCTATCATATTTCCATGCCTTTCATTGTATACTCTTTCTTTATTATGTAAAATATTAGGAAACATTCAAATTTTCATAATATAGGAATATGTGCAGAAAAAGCAAATTTATTTACTAATTATTCAAAGTAAAATATTATAAGAAATTATTAAATAAGGACTTTCTTAACTGCACTCACTATCTATACACCATGATATTCATTGACACGTTTTTCAGTTACTGTATTGTCATACTATGGTGACTTGTATTCATTCAATTACTACACGCGTTCGCGTCAACCTAACCTATCTACTATTTCAACAATATATTTTTCTATTACTTTAATAAATAATTCGTATTATATATATTAACACTTTAATGTGCAGTGTGTAGTGACATCAAAGAGAAAACATATATTAACTATCAAAACGAAACGAGGGATATTTTACAAGCTAGACAGCGGTAGAAGTGTGGTTAAAAATATACAACGATGGAAATACTTTTATTCCGAAGTATGTATAATATTGGAAAGAGAATATTTATGCATTTTAAAATATAAATAGAACATATTTTAATTCAACTTAAGGTATAGGCTACATATTATATAATTAGAAACATTATATTTACATTTTGTCTTATATTATATTCTCTACTGTTATCACTAGTAGGTATTATTCCTTTCGAGACATAAAGAAATCACTATGAAGAAAAGAATGTCTCTGTGTAAAAAAGTTCTCGAAATTCTGTATAAGAAAAATCTCTTAAAAAGTAATATTTATGCTACTAATTCAAATATTTGAGGTTAAGTTGTATTTCTAATAACCAATAGTTAAACGCGTAAATAAATTATTAATTTCTAACACGGATTAATTAATCGTAGCTACTATTACTATTCTTACAGTAGTAATACAGATTCTGCTAACATCAATGTAACATTCCTTTTGTTGACACCGTAGGTTCTTGGATACACAAAATTGAGAAGATTGTATCTCGCGAGAGCGACAAAGGGCACGGCTCCGTTGTAAAAGTTTACCGTAGTAAATCGGCCAAAAACGGTCTGTGGGCCTAGATGTGGCCACCGAGCATCCTTTCATTGCGTTTTACGACACCCAGGAAGCTGTGCACTTAGCCAATTCGATTTTGACGAGTGCCTGCTACGACAGACAAAGATCCCAGCGGCCCGATGTCGTAAATTTTGCAAATCGCAAACCCCGTACCTTCATCATTCCCAACACTAGGAAAACTTTATTGCTCGCAACGATAATCATTTTGCAAGGCCAAAAATATTGCATAATTCTCGCAGAACCTGGTTTTTCGAGAAATCAAATTTTATATTTTTGAAAAATTCCTATTTGACGAACATCAGAATACATTCATATGATTGGAGCAGCAATTTATACATTATTTTGTTTTGTTGTATATATTTAATTATTAAACACAGTGTGTTACTGCATTATATATATATTGATCATCAATTCTTATATGTTACAAAACATATATATGTTCACAAATTTTTGTATATGTTATTACATGTATTGATATTTATATATTTATTAATATCACATATATTATTATCATTACCTATATTAATATCACATCTCTTACTAACAATGCCATTTATTATTTTTATCCATAAGTTTGTTTCTTTGTCATAAGATTTTATATAAAAATCTAATTTAACTTGTTGCACTATAAAATATATTAATAATATTTCTAATCACAATCTACATTTGAATTTATAGATAAAGAAGAAGGTTGTTTAAATAACCGAAATATATGTTTATAAAAAGCTTAGTGAATTAATTAACTTTAATAATTAATAATATTTAACATACTCTAGGATTTTTATAGTTTCTCCTCAATTAAAATTTATAGTCATAACTAATTACAAAATTATATTATCGATAGCAATTTCAACAACAAAAATATAGTAGTAAATTCATCAGACAAAGTTCTGCTGCATAATTTATTTAATTATTTTACAATATGCATATTATAATGTAACAACATTTTTTAACAATAATCCGTAGCAAAACCATTTAATATATATTAAAATGTATTTTCATAAATTTAAACAAAGTATTAATAATAAGTACCTTCTTTACCTTGAACAACTGTTAAAAACTTATATTTCTACATCAGTAAATATATACAGGGTGAATCAAATGAAAAATTTCAAGCTGTTTCCTTATTTGTTGTACACAACTTTCTCTGGAGTGGTTGCTTGTGTAACAAGGAAGGGGCCCTCATTTTTTTTAAACAGTTTATTTATTACTATATCTTGTTTAAATAAACGTTCTCAAACATAATAACATTCGTCAGAAAATTTTGTTGTATTTTGTATAAGAGTTATGACAAAGAGTACTCGTTGAAATACATCACGATAAATACGTTTCGAATTGAAAATATGTACTGATACCATTAATTGAGAATAAATATTCAAAATGTGTTTTCCAAGTAATCCAATTATTAGATTTTTTTTTATAAATAAAGTATTACGTAATAGCTATTGCACTTACACAAAGAAAGATATGAAAGTACCAGTGCATCTCTTATTTCTTCAATGTTAACAAATGTTCAAAACAATATTTGTAAAGGGCTTGCTAAGTGCTTGAAAACGCAAGGACGTCATTTTGAACATTTGATAAAATAATTTTCAAGTCAAAGTTTACTTAGATACTTCCTGACACTTGTTCCAAGTTTCTCCTCAGAAATGTACTCTTCGTTATAACTCCGTGATTATCTGGAATACCAAAAATATTTCGATTAAATATCGTGAAGTTAGATAAAAGCTATAAGAATAAAAAAAAATTTAATACTAAATTCAATTAAAAAGAAATAAAAAAGAATTCGTTATACACCAAATTATCATGTCCTCTTGGTCCATTAAAAAATCTGCATCTTTCAACAGCACTTGTAATACTTTGCTTAACCTACCCCGCATATTACTAACCTAAAATCAATTAGAAAATGAAGTAATGAAAAAACGCATGGAGCATAGAAAAATTCGTACGAAGTACTGCAACCAGGTATTCGAAAGGATGAGGCAATCCGCAAACACGGCACAGCGGCACGACGAGGCGCGTGCGTTTGTTCGTAGGAAGTCGGTAGCCGATTACCAGAAGTCTGCTAATTGGAAAAAGGTGGCTGGATGATGTCTCGATCGGCCTTGCCAAGGACTTGCCTGGCCGTTCTCCGATTAAACGACTGGTAGCACGCGTACGAGTTTGAACGCCTGTCGTGAATGTGTATGCATACACAGCGATCCCACACTCACCGTGTACACACACGTGTGCATAAGCGTATAAGAAAGAACCGAAGAGCCGAAGCGAACATCGAGTGAAACTTCTTCGTGGTACTGGAACATCAACGATCCTACCACATTGGTCGATGACTAGAGATAGGCGTTAAGTGTGACACACACGCGAGTACACGCGTAGCTAGCGTCCATGCCCGTGTGCAGGTGTGTCGGGAAGGACTGGTAGTAGTAGATGGTAGCATGGGTGGCGCATGCGCACACAGCCGCGATACGGATGTTACACGAGGAAACTTACTCGCGTTGCCGTTACACGCTCGTGGCCACTGCGCCTGTGCGGTCGTTACATAAATATGCGCAAGCCGTATTGCTTCCTTTTTTAACAATCCGTTTCGTAATTGTTTATCACGCCGAGACGAGCGCCGCTCTGATCGCCGGTGAACGGCGAACTCGTTGTTTCGAGGCTGACGCCCCGCAACGCAGAATTCCCAGTATTCAAAATAGCTGTATCGCGATTCACGAATATAAATCTTGAATTTGTACTAAGATAATCGTTATATCGAAGTATCTATCATTTCTTTCTTGTATTTGTAATATTCTTTTTACTGCCTTTTCTTTTTTAGATCGTTTGTAAAGATATGGTGTTTAGATTTCAGATGGATCGACCGTTGTGGATGTGATGCAATTGTGAGGTTAGAATTCAGCAAAAGTACGAAATATTTTTTTATTGAGATTTAGAAATGATAACGAAATTTTGATTGCTAAATGCAATTCCCACATCGATATACTTACACATTTTCGTACAACATTTTAAGATGGTGTATTTACACAGGATTTAAAGAGGTATAAGTAATCATTGAAAAATTTGAAAGATATTATCCTGTTTTAATTTTATATAGTATAAAGGAAAATATACGATGATAGTATTACTTGAAATTAACAATTTTACTAGCAAACAAATGTTTTAATTCATTATTTATACTTAATATGTAAACTTAATTAAAAATAGTGTGTCCTAAGATTTTGACATCACTTTCGCCGAAAAAACAAAAATATTTTACAAAATTTGAAAAGAAATTTAAGAAGATTTTAATTGACGATATAAATTTTGTTAATGTTTGAAAAAGACTTGATTTTATATATTTTAAGAAAAAAGGCTAAAAGAAATAATTCTGTTGAGAAGAAAAGTTATACTGAATATTAAAATTCTTATTATAATTTATTATAACACCTAACTTAATAATTGTACAAAAATTAATTTAAATCAGTTATTATAACTTATTAAATAATTTCTTGCAATTTATATGATTTAATAAATTGATGTTAGTAAATACTAAGAACACCAATAATAATTTTACATTTAATTTTTACATTATGTTAATTTGACTCAAATTTAAATCGGTAAATTTAACTTAACCAAAATTAACTTAGATTAATTTAACATTAATTTTTATATCTTATTATTTACTATCTTTATTATTATTTACACTAAGTATTAAGTTAGTGTATATGAAATATATTTTCTTTGGAAATTTAAATTTCATTAATATCAATGATTAAATTTTCTTTTCCTTAATTGTTATTAATTATTATAATTATAAAATTATTAAGCTTATAACATAAATTTGATGAAATCTCATTAGTAGTCTTTATGAATGATTAAAATGCACCTATGGTTTTTTTATGAGCTTACAAAATATTAGAAATATTACTAGAAACATGAATTTTACATCTAAAGAAGCTTAAGTTTGGTATTTATTTAACATCATTAAAAATTAAAGCTAATAAGCTTTTATTATTATGAAACGAAAAAGCAACATTAATGACAATGTTTTAGAAAATATTACTGAAAATAATTTAATATCAAAGTGCCAAAAAAAATAACGTTTCACAAGTAAAAGTAATACTTTTATTATTTATCAGTAGGCTCACAAATAGACTAGGCTTGTCAAACAAAAGAGTAAAGAAAATGAACAAATGGTTCCGCATGAGTTAAGCGATGGGTATACAGAATCCTAGACAAATGGACTTACAATTAGTCACCTCGTTACTTCGAACAAATAAATAGGATTCATCTTTAAAATGTTACTTTAGATAAAAAATAAGTGTTCTATGAGAATTAAATATATTTAAGATTGATAAAAAAAGATTGATAATAAACTTAGTATCTTATTATTTACTGTTCTATTTTTATATACTAAAAATAATTTAATATTAAAATGGAAATTTATATGCCTTTCTGGATAGTTTGGTTAAGTTAGTGATTTTCAACCAGTGTGTAGTGTATCCTAATAATTTTTTAATTAAAAAAAATTGGTAAAATTGATAAGCTTGATAAAAAGGAACATGCAAATTGTAAATAGCCATCTGTAAAATTATGGCTGTCTTACATCATTAAACTAATATTATTAGTGAAATTTTACAAATTATGAATTATAATTGACAAGTATTAATAAATTATTTTGCATAACAGTTATAAATTTAGTAACAAAACAAGTAAAATTGTATAAATGAATTTTACAAATTACAAATCAACTAATTATATTATTTACTATTATTTATTGATATTTATACAATTATT
>NW_016909492.1:762085-774237 GCF_001483705.2 Eufriesea mexicana | reverse complement strand
TTTATTATTATTAATTATTAATTATAATTATACAATTATAATTAATTTATCAATAATTAGTAAGTATATAGGTTTTTATTAATTATAAAATTTGTAACCAACAATTTTTAATTTGTCAATTAACCAATATTATTAATTTAAAAATTTTTTTACATAAAGCCTAATTAAATCCCATTTTCAAATAAAAATAAAATGAAAATAAAATACATATATTAAATATAAATATAAATATATGTAGAAACAAATAAACAATTATAAGGAACCAAAAATATCCATACAAAAATGTCAAAAATTACAATACAAAATCTTGCGTCATCCTTAGTTCTGAACACTTCCGCTCACAAATTTCCATTTTCCCCAACAAAATTTGTTAAGCAAAAAATAACTTCAGAATGAAAAATTTCGAAAGGCAATATTTAAATAAAAAATATTAAAACTGATTTTCCTAAATTAAGTACTCGAAATCACGTACAAATTGTTCTTATTATACTTCTTCCTCGAAGAAGTGACACATGATTAAAGATTTAATCGTGGAAGCGACATTTCATATTCATGAATCTAATCACACCTGTTGCGTTAGAAAGATATCTCTTCCTCGAACTTGACGCCTATTACGACACCAATCCGATAAACTCGGTCTGCGTTGAACGGTAATTCAGGTTCGACTCGTGAACGCAAATGGAAAAATTAGTCACGACGGATCATGTTCACAGAATTCGAAGGGACGAATCAGGCTCACGTGGGCCTATACGACGTCGCGGTTCCCAGTTGTTACGTTGAGGAAGTCACGCGGCCCTCGAGGCCCCGTGGCTCCAAAAAAAATGAGGACATTCCGAGGAGTGTGGGGGCCCCCTGAACACCAAAACCAGGTTCCGGATTTGGGTATACAGAATCACCGAGGGAAGGAGAAATTTGAACAACGGAGCTTGGACCCGGTGTCATCCCAATTCTCGAAAGCGTAACTAGGTAAAGGTTCCTCGCCGTCTATTGCCCTAGCCTCGCGAAGAAAATGTGACCCAGTTCAGTTCGCCGGACGAATGAAAAAAAAGGCATCGACGACGACTAGGTTGATTCTGGTATGCGCGGTCGGTCCGCGCGATCGTAAAAATAACCCCGACTCGGCGCATGTTGCTTCTCGTAAAGCCTTTTTATCAAGAACCGCCGACAAAAAATGTCCTAAATTCCACGATAAAAGAAGGAGACTACCAGCCATTCTTTATTAATTATAATCCTAGCTGGAAGTGGAACGAACAACGTTGCGACGGAAAATTAACCACCGGAATTGACCACGATCCTTTATAACCCCTAAGGGCGACATCGTGCTACAAGAACTGCCAAATATACGTTTCCTATCGAATATCCTGACCAAACTTTATTATACACTACCTTACTATATTATTATTATTATTATATGATTCTGTTCCATACGTATGAATAAAAGGAAAATATTTTATATAAACATCTCTCGAAAGTGTATTAAAACATTATGACAACAAAACGAAGTACAAAAGAAATAATACTTTGGTCTTCGATATTACTAGGTTTTATGTTGTCAGATTTTTGTGTCTAGGGAAATTTGAACGAAAATGTATTAATATACGGGGAATTAGTGATTGGTTAATCGAGATGAAATCAAAATCAAAATGATTATTGTAGAATAATAGATCAGTGTTTACATTCATACGTTTCGTATTATAATAATACCAAGTTCGTTAGGAATTCTTCGATATTTCCGATTTCTATTATAACTTTGTAATATAACCTCAAACGACTTATGTTTACATCGTTTCTTACTTAAACCAATAATAAACAGTGACAACGTTTAACTGGAACAAACTGAACACTCTGAATACGTGTGCGAAAACTGCATAGATGTCGACATCCGCGGCAATTTACGGCGAACGGTCGATGCATAATACAGTCGCGTCTTCTTCCTTTCCGACGATGTCACGCGCGATTATACTCGGTTCGTGATTTATCAGAGTAGACGAAGCTTTTGTTCTCGACAGCCGGGTCAATTGGAGCACAAAGTCAAGACTAGTCGGAAGATACACGAAGAAGTTAGGAGAGAAAGAAGAAAAAGAAAGCAGCAAGGTAGGGAGGAGATTGTTTCCAGTTTGTTTGGCATCAGAAACCAAGAGTGGGTCGCGGCATTCGAAGTCGACGATAACGAACTGCTCACAATTTTAACGCAGCTAGCTTGGTTTCCTCTTCCGTCCCACTGCTTCCTGCCTCCTTCCATCGCAACGATTCTCGTCTCGGATTCGTGACGGTGGCAAAAAGTCGAGCGAATCCCCTTCTCCCTCTACCGCGCCGCTCCCCGCGCCTGCGCAGAACCCAGCCTTGCTCTTCCAGTTTTGTCCTGTTTACCAAGTGGGACAATCGAGATGGAGAGTAAACGCGGGAGTACGTAGACGCGGATTACACGCGCCCACATTTCTGCAGACACAGTTACGCGGATACCCGTCATTTTCACGGATTCGTGTTTTTCGCGCTAGATTCGAACAACTCGTATTTACACTTTGATGAACTATTACTGGTTACTAATCGGCTTTTTGCTTTGCGAATGTCAATCGTTTAAAAGTCAAACGAAAAATTCATTCTTTTTTCGACTTTGATAAAATTTGTCTGATATAAGATTAGTAACTTAATTTAATTTGGGTTACTACTTTTAAGATATCTTTGGTAGAATAATTTATTGAAATTGTACTTTAAGAATACATTTTTAAAAATTATAAAAATTGATATTGAAAAAGTAATTGTTTTATTATTAACCTAACGCATTAAAGGTTGTAGATGAAATTTAAAATAGAAGATAAAAAATATGTTATTAAAAGATTGTACAATTATTTATTTAAATATTTATTTGAATCATATACATATGTATATATATATAAATTGGGTCGGCATGTTATCTATAATTTCAAATATTCCTATCTTATCTCATATTGTTTAATATACGTTTATTTTCCAACCATTGTGGTAATTCAATTTTATTACATCCTGTGGGTGAGCAAATTAAGCTTGAAGCTTGAAGTTCCTTATATGGATTTTGAAAAGCACATTTTACCCTAAATATATTAGCCTTCAAAAATAAATCAATTAAATATTTTTTATTCGCTATGACAAGTATCCCAAACTACTGAATTTTTTAAATTTAACCTAACATCCTATTTAATCATAATAGAGGTTTTACACTGTCTAAGTATGAAATTTCATTAGTACATCTTTCTAACTTTTCATAAAATCTCTGAACGTACTCTCATTGTTAGGAGCAATTTTAATGTTATATTTTTCCAAGGTACACTATCATGGAATAACAGCATTTCGCGAAAGTAAAAACAAAAATGAAGTTCAGAAAAATTGGCGCGTGAAAAGGAAACGTGTATCAATATGTACATCGCAGCGACATCAACGACGGGAATTTTAATGCCTCGTAGATCAGGACTCGAATCTAATCTTGGTCATAGAGTAGCCAGGCTAGAACGCGACGTTTAATGTCGCCGGCGCAAGTAAAACGAAACCGTAAGTAAAGCATCCGTACATCCGGCAGCAATTCATCTGATAATTCCGATTTTCTAATCCCGTTCTATCAAACCGAACCCAAAATGGAAACACGAGCGTGAATACGATTGCGAATACGATGGCCGTGCTATTCTCGGATATTTACCGTAAAATTGCTTCTCCTACCCCACCAGTCGGCAAACTCGACACGGCGTTACTTTCGGTTCAGTCGGTACTGCAGGTTCGAATGAAAAATTCACGAACCGTGATCGGGAGTACGATCAGGTCCGCAAGTAAATCTTCCAAGGACGACGTACACAAGCGTCTTTCGTGAGGCGGAAACGCGTTGTGTACGGGCATTAAGGCATAGCGACAACGGCAGAACGGTGTATATAGTAGCATAGTATAACATAGGTAAGTGTGTTTGTAGGTCAGTGGCACGAGAGCTGGCCGCTGCCACCGCCGTCGCCACCGTCGCCACAATGAGCCAGCACCGTCGCCTGGCAAAATCGTACCTACGATATACAGATCGTGAAGTGCCATTGTTCTTGAACTTGCACGCTCACGCACCAACGACCTACGCACCGCACGCGTCCACCGACGTGCTATATCTTTTATATATACCACGGCCACGGAGAAAACCGCGGCGATCCTTGATAAGGAGAAATTGGCCCTGTTGTAACTTGCCACCGGCTTCTTTTTCCTTGTCGTTCCTTTGATCGATCGTTATATTGTGCCAATGATTTACGCCGCGTCCTTAGGCTTCCACGATCCCTATCTTTGTTCCTTCGTCGCGACCCACGCTTCGTCTTGGCACAGTCATTATGAGAATACGAGGGAATACCTTCGCGTTTAATTATGGCATTTTCCTTTCGGTTGAGTTGAATTTAAGATGGCGTGCTTGTCAGTAATTTCGTCGAGAAAAAGATTGAATTACTACTTAAGTCATGTGTAGTACGTATATTGGTATGTTAATACGCGGATAAATTATGGTTAGAAAATTACTAATATTTTAAATAGGTTAAAAACAAAAAAATTAAATGCATGTTTTACCGTGCATGGGTGGTTAAGTAACGAAAAATTAATTTCATGATTACTATGATATTTGGAACTGAATTTATATATATTTGAATGAAAATTAATATAACATTTTTTAATTTATCACCTATTAATATATCATAATTAAACATTTCGAAAAGTCATTTTCATATCACTCATGTGTTCCAATTATTTTTAAACAAAACATTCTCAAAAACAGTGGTACGTGCACGTGCAGTACTTTTTATTAACTTGAGTAGTTCTTTATATCGTAACTGTCAGACATGTCTATTTATTATGGTTTTTCCGAGATAATCGACAAAAGACATGACCAGAACTTGCAACTGAAAATAAAAAATAATATTATTTATATTTTAACGGCAAAAATTTTATTACAAAATTGTAAACACATATTATTTTTTACTTCTTGAAAAATCAATCGTTTTATTTCTTTTTTTTATTTCTATGGTATATTATGTTTCTTGTTTTTAAATATTTGATGTGTGACAAACTGATCAATTCTTAATTTTGGTATTAAAATACATGATTAGCGTTCAGGTTTTCAAAAACCAAACAATTATTTTCGATAGAATTAGTCAATTTAATTTTCACGTAACAAATTAATCATCAGCTAAGTGTCCAACATTTCATATTCTACGATAAAAAATTCGTTATTATTTTATATTGCATCCAATAATTTTCGGGATAATATCAATTTTTTCTTTTCCATAAACTATACGTGTACAATTTATCATACAATAATATTCAGCACTAACTTTGACCATTGTGTGAAAGTACCTAATAGTGCATCACAATAGTAAAGTTAAATTTGCAATCATATTTTACATAACCCAATTTCCTTATTTTTTATAAAATATAAAAATTCTTTTATAAACGCCCAATATTTTTAGGGTAAGGTTTACATGGAACAATAATTTTCAATCTTTTTCATCTCAAATGAAGATAATAATACAAATTGATTAATAAAATTCTACGGCGAGGATAAAATGCAACTCTATTATATTAGTACTTCTTATATGACCATCTAGAGGAAAAGAAATTAAAAAGACACCAAATAACCAGATTTTACGAATTTAAAATATTCCCATGTCACGTTAATTAAAAATTTCTAACGTAGAAATACACTTTGTGTATCGTGGAAACGATGAATTCGTTTGCGTCTGCTGATAGCTCACTAGCGCCATTCCTACCATAAATTCCAGTTGGAGACAACAGATTGCAGCACTTAACAAGCATTATATCAGGGGACAAAATTCGAGCTCCTTATTTGTCCTAACCGCTTCCTTGATTCTGAAAGATAACCCAGATAAGTTCTTTACGAAAATAAGTGAACTTTTAAAATTATGCGTAAGTACCATATTGCAGCAACGAATTCACGCCACGAATGGAAAAAAGAAGCGGCGATTCGAGAAGGCACGAACGAACGATCGTGACCAATCGGCCAGGTCGGTGCCCAATTCCTCGGTAGCGTAGGCAAGTAGGTATCCTCGAGGTTCTCAGCAACTGCGGACCGTGGTTTTTCTACGTGGCTGGGATTTTTGCTCGGATTTTACATAACGTTCTCGTGCAGCCACACGTTGCGCCACGGCCCTGCGTAAAATATTCCTGCTCTGTCTCTGTCCCATGTTGACCTGCCTATTCTATTCATGCTGTGACAGCAAAAATGTGTGCCGATTTTATAGAAGCTTGTTAATTTGCTGTCACCTCGTGTGTTATTAAATCGGTGCATGCGAAATGTTTTGTCAAACAGAGCCATTATCGCGGGTAATTTTAAAATAATAATTTTCTGTAAATATGATTAAACTTGTAATATGATTTTAAAATAAACTTCGAATGATTTTTAATATAAATAATTGCTAATACAATTATCAAATAAATTTCAAACAATTTTTTATGTAAATATTCTTTCACATAATATTCAAACAGGTTTCGAATAATTTTTAATGTAAATGATTTTTAACATAATTTTGAAATAAACGTTAAATGATTTTCGATATAATTATATATATATATATATTTTTTGTTATATACAATTAATAAACTTCATTATTTTGAATTCGAGAAAATGATTGATTTCATGATTCAAAATTTCTTTGAATGTTGTTTTTGCAGTTATTTTGTTACGAAATTATTTATTTATTACAAAATTTTCTGGATTTACGGAAAGATGAAAATTTTTGAATGAAAATGAAAATGGAAATGGAAATGAAAATGAAAATGGAAACATAAAATATATTAGGATACAGAATTGATTTTCATTTATTCACCGACTCAAATTTCTTTTTTAATAATTACAGATATATTTGTTTATATTATACTTTTAAAATAAAAGAGAAATTCCCAAATCACAGACAATGGTAATGAACTAGTTCTTCAGGTGACCACCACATGTCGCCATTATTTTTTTCTAAACAAAGTTGTAGAACTAGCATGAGTTTTGAATTTTATCCTCATCACCATTTGTCTTGAACATTTTCAGTTATTGTAATAGCAACACGCAAACATTTATTTTTCTGAATAATAATAATTTTAAACACTAAATTCTATTTAATTCTTTGAAGTAACTAGATGAGTATCTCTGTTTGCCCAACTTTCTGCATTCTTCCATTTTCTTCACTTTCCCTATTTGAATCAAGTGACGAATAATACTAGATGGCTTACTTTCATTTGAAACACTAATTCTTATTGTTTGTTATGAATTATTTTCAGTGATATATTATAACTACTCCATTTCTTCCATACTCCATTCAATCTGATTTTCGTTGAAAGATTTTGAATCTTGAATTTGCGAAGATTGAACCGTTTAAACTTTTTCATAATTTTCTGTAAACACATAGGTTATGTTTTTAACAACCCTTGCGTAGTAGGTTGTCATCAACATTTTTCTACTAATTGTAAACATAAATTCATAAAAAAATTACGATTATTCTCATTATTTACGACTTTTAATGGGCTTCTAATATTTTTATTATACTATCTATTACGAATTGTGGTATTAACCTGTCAAATTTCAAGAAATGATGCTTCATATTCCTTAGTTTATAGTGGTTTCCAGGTAGCTATTAAGACATAATAGGTATCAAAACTATGTCACTTAAGATAGTTTATGATCTAATATATATTTAGTAATTAATGTCGAAAATACTCTTCGATGTTCAGTATTACTAATATTAAATGAATTTATTTATTAATGTTCAGACATATTGAATATTTAAATTGTTAAGTACATTATTTCACGAACACAAAATTTTTTGGTACAAAAAGAATTCAAAATGAATAAAGATGGAATAATTTTAGTCCTTTTTTACAATAAACCTCTTTTACCTAAAAATTTTAATAAAATAAAACATTGTTAAATTATAACATAGAAAAGATAAATTTCTGAATTTTTCTTATTTATATTTTTCATACTTCTATATTATAAATTTTCTATTAATCAGTTTTACTTAGTAATAGGAAAGAACTTGATGAAATATTTATTATCTAAGTAATATAGGCAAGTAGGTATCCTCGAGGTTCTCAGCAACTGCGGACCGTGGTTTTTCTACGTGGCTGGGATTTTTGCTCGGATTTTACATAACGTTCTCGTGCAGCCACACGTTGCGCCACGGCCCTGCGTAAAATATTCCTGCTCTGTCTCTGTCCCATGTTGACCTGCCTATTCTATTCATGCTGTGACAGCAAAAATGTGTGCCGATTTTATAGAAGCTTGTTAATTTGCTGTCACCTCGTGTGTTATTAAATCGGTGCATGCGAAATGTTTTGTCAAACAGAGCCATTATCGCGGGTAATTTTAAAATAATAATTTTCTGTAAATATGATTAAACTTGTAATATGATTTTAAAATAAACTTCGAATGATTTTTAATATAAATAATTGCTAATACAATTATCAAATAAATTTCAAACAATTTTTTATGTAAATATTCTTTCACATAATATTCAAACAGGTTTCGAATAATTTTTAATGTAAATGATTTTTAACATAATTTTGAAATAAACGTTAAATGATTTTCGATATAATTATATATATATATATATTTTTTGTTATATACAATTAATAAACTTCATTATTTTGAATTCGAGAAAATGATTGATTTCATGATTCAAAATTTCTTTGAATGTTGTTTTTGCAGTTATTTTGTTACGAAATTATTTATTTATTACAAAATTTTCTGGATTTACGGAAAGATGAAAATTTTTGAATGAAAATGAAAATGGAAATGGAAATGAAAATGAAAATGGAAACATAAAATATATTAGGATACAGAATTGATTTTCATTTATTCACCGACTCAAATTTCTTTTTTAATAATTACAGATATATTTGTTTATATTATACTTTTAAAATAAAAGAGAAATTCCCAAATCACAGACAATGGTAATGAACTAGTTCTTCAGGTGACCACCACATGTCGCCATTATTTTTTTCTAAACAAAGTTGTAGAACTAGCATGAGTTTTGAATTTTATCCTCATCACCATTTGTCTTGAACATTTTCAGTTATTGTAATAGCAACACGCAAACATTTATTTTTCTGAATAATAATAATTTTAAACACTAAATTCTATTTAATTCTTTGAAGTAACTAGATGAGTATCTCTGTTTGCCCAACTTTCTGCATTCTTCCATTTTCTTCACTTTCCCTATTTGAATCAAGTGACGAATAATACTAGATGGCTTACTTTCATTTGAAACACTAATTCTTATTGTTTGTTATGAATTATTTTCAGTGATATATTATAACTACTCCATTTCTTCCATACTCCATTCAATCTGATTTTCGTTGAAAGATTTTGAATCTTGAATTTGCGAAGATTGAACCGTTTAAACTTTTTCATAATTTTCTGTAAACACATAGGTTATGTTTTTAACAACCCTTGCGTAGTAGGTTGTCATCAACATTTTTCTACTAATTGTAAACATAAATTCATAAAAAAATTACGATTATTCTCATTATTTACGACTTTTAATGGGCTTCTAATATTTTTATTATACTATCTATTACGAATTGTGGTATTAACCTGTCAAATTTCAAGAAATGATGCTTCATATTCCTTAGTTTATAGTGGTTTCCAGGTAGCTATTAAGACATAATAGGTATCAAAACTATGTCACTTAAGATAGTTTATGATCTAATATATATTTAGTAATTAATGTCGAAAATACTCTTCGATGTTCAGTATTACTAATATTAAATGAATTTATTTATTAATGTTCAGACATATTGAATATTTAAATTGTTAAGTACATTATTTCACGAACACAAAATTTTTTGGTACAAAAAGAATTCAAAATGAATAAAGATGGAATAATTTTAGTCCTTTTTTACAATAAACCTCTTTTACCTAAAAATTTTAATAAAATAAAACATTGTTAAATTATAACATAGAAAAGATAAATTTCTGAATTTTTCTTATTTATATTTTTCATACTTCTATATTATAAATTTTCTATTAATCAGTTTTACTTAGTAATAGGAAAGAACTTGATGAAATATTTATTATCTAAGTAATACACATATATTAGACAACTCTTCATATTTATATTTACATTTATAATTTATAATTTATATTCAGATTATATATTATATACATATTTATATTAATATTTATATTTATATTTGTGTACTAATATTCAATATTTAGCCTTAAATGTTACTTCAATTTAAATAAATAAATTATAATACATATTAAAATATTCACTGAAAATTTGCAAAATGAAAATTAAAAGAATGGAAAGAAACAATTATCTATGTCAAAGATTCATGAAGAAAATATTTCAATATCTACATACTGATACAAAAATATTCGTATAACTTAGCAAGTGGTTATTAATATACGTGTACTAAATGGGTGTTAAATAGCCTTTACATTCAGTAAAGTAAGTTAAGTAAAAGTAGAAATGACATGGAATTGACAAAACATTATATTGTCCTAAAAATCAACTCTTCACTCTTGACCTTAAATATAAAAAATTGGAATTAAAGTTGAAATTTCAGGTAAATTTTCTGACAAATGCAATTGACCATTATTTATAAATATTTAAAAAGAAATACGTACAGTACATACTTAAATCCATAGTTGACAAAACAATTACTGCATTGTTTTGAACTATCAACCTTTCATCTTATGATCTTTTTTATCACTTAAGTGAACATTTCAAATTCAATGTAATATCATGATAGATATAAAACATTGAAATATTGCACATAGTTTGGTTAGTATTTACTGATTCTCAGTCTGAAACATTGAAATAAAGTGTAAAAATTAAAATTTTTCACAAAAGCCTATCTTTATTCATAAACAAAAATAATTAGGATTAGTATTTACATTTATCAATCTTTAAATCTATCAGTGACAAAACAAAAGTTATTAATTCATATGATTCTTTTTAACAACTTGTATACATTACATTACTTGTATGTTACATTAGTATACATTACTTAATACATTACATTACATTACATTACTTAATACATTACATTACATTACATTACTTAATACATTACATTACATTACATTACATTACTTAATACATTACATTACATTACATTATATTACTTAATTACTTAATGGTGTAATACCCTAATAGAGATTATCCATAGAAACTTATAAGACATAATATACACTTAGTGTACATACACATAATGCATACAATATTTCTTTTATGATATTACATATACATGCAAACAATCAGAAATAAGAGGTTAAGATTGTCTTTTATTTTAATCCATTGTATTTTCAAGCACTTAAAAATATATATTAGCAAAACCTAGTCTTACAAGAAAATGCAGAAATTGATATAACTATTTTTTCCCAAACTACACTATTCCAAACAAATTTCGTCGGTAAACTCTGTCAACAGAGCTAAATAAACTGAACATGCTTATCTCATATAATATGTATGTAACAAATATAATAAATATAGATGCTACAAAACTATATTATAAATATAAATAATTATATAATAATTACATTTATTGTAATTGTGTAAATTACTTTTAATTAAGTATTAATTATAATTCTTTCGTCATAACAGTTTAAAAAAATACAAATTAAAAACCAATTAAAATTAAATGAAATAAAAGCATTCGTCGTCGGATATATACGTTTCCCAATAGCGTAAGAAATTTCTGGCACAATGAAATATTGCGTATAAATAATTTTTAGAAAGTTTTCTGTCCCGTTCAGCTTGAAAGAGAACTACAATAAAATAAAACAGCGAGACCGACTTTTGATATCAGAAATTCTTAGCACTTTTAATATCAAGGTCACTTTATGAATCTTTGTCACTTTTCAAGTACTTGATTCATATATAAATTTATCTAAAGATAGTTGTAACTGTAATTATAAAATCTTCTAGCATCATAATAAGATACGATATAAATTATGAATCTCGAAGAAAAATATGGCTACCATTTGTACATATATGACGCAATTAGTTATTGCCTTTTTCTAAAAAAATTTAATTCGTTTAATTTACTATAAAAAAATGTTTAAATAATATTTTTCTATATATTATAATATATTATAATATTAAAATAATAGTAATGATATAATAAAATAATAATAGTGATAAAATAGTAAC
>NW_016909492.1:739431-757913 GCF_001483705.2 Eufriesea mexicana | reverse complement strand
GATAAAATAGTAACAAAATAATAATAATTTATTATATAACTATATTATAATATTTTACATTTATTATAAAAGAATACTGAAACAATAATATTTTTATACATATATATTAGATATGAAATATATATTATAATATATTATAATACAAAATTAATAATAATAATAAAATAATAATAACAATGTAATAATATCTTTTGACGTATTAAATACCCATAAACATAAATGACAATTATAAATATTGAACAAAATTTTCTCATCTATTTTTGACATTATTATGACATTCACAAGCTCAACAATAAATATTACAACTAGAATAATTTAAATCTCAAAGAATGTGCAAACGAAAAATGCAGAAACAAAAAATTGTCCATACTGCAATTAATAAAATTACACCACGTGCGAATATTTCAAAAATGAAAAAATTCGATGATTTGAACGAGCATCTTAAATATGTCAAAGCGTCCATAATTTCGCAAACAACGAATTTATTATGAAAGCTGCAAAGGATGGAGATAAACTTAAGCGTAACGCGCACGTTCGTTTTAGGGCGAAATAATTGTTCGACGAGGTAGCCGTTCACGAAACGTATGGAAAGATGTTTCATAACAATTGGACTGTTCACCGGCAGAGTCATGGCACGGTACATTCGTGAGTTCGTTGCACTGGCTGTCGTTGCAACATTTTATAATTACGCCGTAGCTACGCCGCCGTTACGTACTGCGAGTACCGCGCAAAAATAGACGATATCATTGGGGGACATTCGACACACTGCGCTGCCAAGAATTAGCCAATTGCCGATCTACACAAATACGATCATTTTTCTCGCTGCGAACCGAAGCGAAACGCCGAGCAAGTCCTTCGCCGCTTTGCAACGTCTAGGCTTTGCAAGGACTTATCAAGGACGTTCTAGATAATTTAAAAACAAAAAAAAATTCACTTCGATTGCCGTTCTATTCTTCATTGCTAGGCCATGGATGTTTATGAAAATATAACACGTTAAATATGCAAAATACACGATCTAACCTAAAAGTCAGATCACACTTTTACGGAAAGAAGATTCAATTTTATTTCAGTTGCGATATAATGTATCAGAAATGGAAAATAATCGGGCAGAAAGAATCTGACGGAACATCGTATCAAAAGAGATTAAAGAAATTTCGACGAAATTTATTATCGATACATTGATGTACGTATTACCTGTCAGCGCAGAACACATGCGCAGTGCGCAAGTTTCTTAATTGTGTATTTAATTTATACATAGACGTATTACCGATAGCCGTGAAGTGATCGAATGATCAGTCTGTTTTCTTGCTTCACGTACTTACTATTAAACTTTCATGTATCAAGTACTGTTAAGAATTCTGTATTTAATTGCAAGTCTAGAAACTGTGTTATGAGGAAATATTTAAAAAGATTAAAATAACATGCAAACTTAAAGGAACAATTAAAAGTATTCTAGAACGCTATCGAGTATGCATATTTTATGCATTTTATTTATATTTGACTACTTATAATGTAGTTGTAATTATAATTGTTAATATTTTCATAAATGAAAATATATTGGTAATATAATAACGTATTATAAATATTGAACAAAATTTTCTCATCTATTTTTGACATTATTATGACATTCACAAGCTCAACAATAAATATTACAACTAGAATAATTTAAATCTCAAAGAATGTGCAAACGAAAAATGCAGAAACAAAAAATTGTCCATACTGCAATTAATAAAATTACACCACGTGCGAATATTTCAAAAATGAAAAAATTCGATGATTTGAACGAGCATCTTAAATATGTCAAAGCGTCCATAATTTCGCAAACAACGAATTTATTATGAAAGCTGCAAAGGATGGAGATAAACTTAAGCGTAACGCGCACGTTCGTTTTAGGGCGAAATAATTGTTCGACGAGGTAGCCGTTCACGAAACGTATGGAAAGATGTTTCATAACAATTGGACTGTTCACCGGCAGAGTCATGGCACGGTACATTCGTGAGTTCGTTGCACTGGCTGTCGTTGCAACATTTTATAATTACGCCGTAGCTACGCCGCCGTTACGTACTGCGAGTACCGCGCAAAAATAGACGATATCATTGGGGGACATTCGACACACTGCGCTGCCAAGAATTAGCCAATTGCCGATCTACACAAATACGATCATTTTTCTCGCTGCGAACCGAAGCGAAACGCCGAGCAAGTCCTTCGCCGCTTTGCAACGTCTAGGCTTTGCAAGGACTTATCAAGGACGTTCTAGATAATTTAAAAACAAAAAAAAATTCACTTCGATTGCCGTTCTATTCTTCATTGCTAGGCCATGGATGTTTATGAAAATATAACACGTTAAATATGCAAAATACACGATCTAACCTAAAAGTCAGATCACACTTTTACGGAAAGAAGATTCAATTTTATTTCAGTTGCGATATAATGTATCAGAAATGGAAAATAATCGGGCAGAAAGAATCTGACGGAACATCGTATCAAAAGAGATTAAAGAAATTTCGACGAAATTTATTATCGATACATTGATGTACGTATTACCTGTCAGCGCAGAACACATGCGCAGTGCGCAAGTTTCTTAATTGTGTATTTAATTTATACATAGACGTATTACCGATAGCCGTGAAGTGATCGAATGATCAGTCTGTTTTCTTGCTTCACGTACTTACTATTAAACTTTCATGTATCAAGTACTGTTAAGAATTCTGTATTTAATTGCAAGTCTAGAAACTGTGTTATGAGGAAATATTTAAAAAGATTAAAATAACATGCAAACTTAAAGGAACAATTAAAAGTATTCTAGAACGCTATCGAGTATGCATATTTTATGCATTTTATTTATATTTGACTACTTATAATGTAGTTGTAATTATAATTGTTAATATTTTCATAAATGAAAATATATTGGTAATATAATAACGGGATTTCTTTGAATACAAGATATAATCAAAATATGAATAAAGAATTTATAATCTTGTTGTATTTTTAATATATAATATTTCTATTTTCAAAATATTAATTATTTTATTATTTAATTTATTGTAACTTAAGTTGTAATTTTTTAATATTATAGAATATAAATTAATATCTCTTATCACTTAAAATTAATTTAGTTAGATATATACACAAGAAGATTGTTTCAATGTTTTTTCTGTTTTATTTTATTTTACTGTTTCAATATCAGATGCCCTTTCAAAATATGCACATTTTAAAAATACTATACACTTGTGAATATTGCTTAATTACTCTAAGAATCATTACATTCTTCTCTTATAAAAACAAACCCAACAATTGCTCATTATGATAATTAGATTTGCTTTTCTGGTCTTTAATAATGGCAATCGTTACGTGTGATACTCATTTACAGTATTTATAAGAAATACGTTGAAAATATGAAAGAACATTTTTTCGTACGAGGCTTTGTTTTTGAAAAAAAATACTTTTTGATATTTGTCGACGTAGATGTATTTAAATATGTTCCGACTTAACAACTGTCATTATAAATTACCTTTACATATGTTTATATTTATGTAACTGGAAAATGATATTTATTCATATATTAGTAAATAATTTTATTATTTTAGAACAATATCCAATATATTCTGAAGAAAAGATTATTTTCTTTTCTTTTTCTTACATCTTATTACATCTTATTATTACAATTATTATATAATTTTATCTATCTTGTAAAGAATAAAACATAATAGAACAGCATTTTCTTATATTTTATTTTAAATGATGGCAAAATTCGATTCACTAGTCACCTAATCTATTAAACTGAATCAAAATTTTCTTATTTACTTATTAATTTAATATCAAAATTAGATTATATCTCTTGCTTAATTATTTATTCGCATTTTATACAGGAAATGAGGCTTATAAAAGCAATTAAATTGCACATATATCTAACTGATTTCATAATATGATATATTGTTTACATTTCTCACATAACACACTTTCTATCTGCTATTTGAAAAATATAATACTCATTTATTCAAAAAATTTTGTAAGTTCAGTAAAAAAAAAAGAAAAGAATAGTATGAGCTTAACTGTAATAATAGTAATAAAGGAGAACGAATAAAACATTAAATTTTCATCTTTAAATTATTATATTAATGACTCACGAATGTGTATATATCTATAAAATAAACAAATAATATTTTGCCCCTTATAACTTTATAATTTCTTTTGTAAAAGTTTGTTGATCTTAAATTAATTTAAAAATTTTTTCTTTTTAAAACATTCTCCTTTTAATTTTTTTGGACATCAACTTTTTCTATTTCACTATTAAAAAGGGACAAACACTATTACTTATAAAAAGATTAACATAATCAGAATAAATATAAATACGATTAAAAATTACATAATTTATAATTTACAAGTATGAGATAATTGATTAAGTATCTTTCAATTTTTTCCTTTGTAAATTCAGTTTACCAAAAATGTCTCTGTTCACATACCTCATTTCACATAATTTCAATATACAATGAAAATTATTTTGTTTAAGTTTACATTAATATATGATCTACTAATGAAACTAAAATTTTGGTTAAAAAGCCATTGTCGATTAAAGTTAATCAACATACTGAATATATAATAATTGTTGGCATTCATCCCCCTCAAGTAGAATTTAAATCATGCTTTTCACAAATACAGCAATGAATCTAAATTCCCGTTTGAGATTTACTGTTAAAATCAGAAACGTCAACCGCAATCATATACCCGATACTTCTTACCTGTGCATTGAAACAAAAACCACCATGCCAACATCTATGAAGAGAAATACTGAAATCCTTATTATTCACCGGTAAATCCCATTAACGAGGTCTATTGTCCCCAGCGGCGTAGTCGTAAGGAGCAAGGCAGCGTCTAACATTATGGCTGGATGAACCTGCGCACATTAATTCACAGAACGTCAGAGAAAGGACGAAGCGAGGGAGCAAGAGAAAGAGAGACGTTTTTCGTACGAGTTGCGCCACAATTATACAGTTAAACGTTAGGCTAACGGTCGTGCTTAGAATTTCGGGTATTCCGAGGCAGCGAATAGACACGCACGTATTACACGCAGGACCTACACCTTGACATTCGACCAACGAATGGAGAAAATTGTGTCAAACTCGCACCAGTCGTCACTTCCTCGACCTAAATCCGACAGCTCGCGTTAGTAGGGTACGAAGAAGGTGAGAAATGAAAACGCGATAGCGGTTATCTTACACGAAACACCTTGTCCTATTCCTTCTCCGTCTTTTTTAATTTCGTTACACACGATTTACGGAACGATATGAGTTTTTTGTTTCCAAGTTATATTTACGGTCGTGCATATCGTTTATCTAGGACTCACTTTTACTCGGGCACGAAACACGAGGTTTGTAAACGGGAACACTGACGGACACGTAAGGATTCTATCGAGAAAAAGACTCACCACGCTTCTTTCCATACGATTTCTTTCTTCATTAATAGTGATCGTTTGTTCTACTATTTCGAGTTGTTCTACGAACTGTGTGCTCTGTTTATAATTGGTTAAACGTTTTATTACTTCGCCGTGACGGATGCAGTTCGATAGACACGTCTATACTTGTCAACGTTCAGAGTGAGAACAAAAAGACAGAACGTTGTGACGTAATTACAGTGATCAGCCGATGGTAACCATAGATGTCGCGATCACGAAGTTTCCATATTCCAGTACAGTGCATAAAGGAAAGAGTAAGAAAGGTAAATATTCTTAGGTGAAAAGAATATTTTTATTTCATTGGATTCGAATAGTTTGGCAAAATCTAAACTGAGCAATTTTCGATAACAATATATGTTGTGTGTCTATATGTGTGAAATAAATATTTTATTGCAGAATCTGTCAAATATTTTCTCAGTCTCTTTTTGTTATCTCTCGTGATAATAACTTTGTCATAAATAATTTTTGCAGATCGGTAATGTATTCAGTGTTTCATTATTAAGAATTTTGTAATGATATCAAATAAATAAAGCAAATGAAATGGAATATTTTGAACAAATTTCAATATTAATTTTTTATGTTTTTGTAAATCCTTTATAATTTTAATGTTACATTATCTATGTAACTGTTATATTGATAAATGCGAAATATTTTTTTAAATAACGGTTTAAACTTACCATGTATAGTCGACAAAAGTATTTAAACACACATATAATTTAGTTCTTTACTTCACTTCCTTCATACTCTCTCTTCCATCACTACGCAAATATAATATGTAGATATTCTATATTAGCTGTACTTTGGCATAGCATAATACATGTTTTATGTGTAGTATATATTTAATGAAAGTAAAAAACATACAATAAAAGTCAAATTGTATGTGTGTCCAAATATTTTTTGTCCAATTATTTTAAATCAATCAAAATATTGAATTCAAATTCAAATTTGGTGAAGAATAATTTTAGTTTCTGAAATTAAAAAATGTTTTCAAAATAACGAGATGGCTGAATATTGAATACCTTTATTTGAAATATTATCTATTTTATAAAGCTTATCTCGCTAATTTTATTTTTTTTTAAAAAAAAAAAAAAAAAAAAAAAAATTAAAAGTAAATATATCAGTTTATGTGTAAATATATATTAATTTATATCTAATGAATCCTATAATAACATTAACTTCAACAAATAACCGTCAAACTATTACTTGATTTATTATTTAATATTTTAATTATTAATTATTACTTTATCAATTATTTATTTTTATCAAATGTCAAAGAAAAAGTTACGATCGATCCTACCCTTCTCTTTTTCCTTATAAGCAAAAAAAAATCCTGTTATAGAAAGTTAATTGCTATATTTAGTCATTTCAACAATATATAATATAACAATAGGTAATAGTAGTACTAATTTGTGTAAGTTAAGAATTTCAATATTTGACAATAATTCATAACAATATATAACTTCCTTGTAATTCTACTAAATATATAATGAAATTGGATACCAACAGTTATAAAAAGACATAAAATTTTCAAACAGACCAATATATCAAGTAGTACGACAGGAAATTACCGATGTCAAAATAATTTATAATAAATGATTATAAAATACTAATTCCAAAATTCATATAACTAAATTATGTATTGTACTCTTCTGTTCCCTCTGTAGTTATTTAATTGTTTTATGTAAGCAAAGAATATGGTACAGTAGAACACCATTTACGTGAATTTTGGTTAGTACTTGATAAACTGGGTTGCTACCGATTGAATCCACTTATCTTAATCTAAGTAGACTTATATTTGAACGAAAGACCATAGGTGGCGGGCAGGATCAGTAAACTCTCACTATATGAACTCTAGCTACGTGAATTGTTTGTCTTTCACCGCATTCAGATAAATGGAGTTCTACTGTACCTCTGGAGTAATTTAGAATACTTTGACAGTTGAAGTGTTTTTGAATACGCTCTTGATAAAAAGAGGACTAGGTATTTGACGATGTCTTTAACAATTTAAAAAAGTTGAAACAGAAGCCAATCTATAAAAGGTATTATCCATTATCTCTTTTAGATCCGTGAAAAGTAATAAAAATAGTATTATATCATCAGAAAATTGAAATTATATATTGAGTTTAACCTCATTCACCTACGCTTTTACATGATAATTCGTTACTAGGCAAATTACAAATCGTTATAGCAAAATTAACAGAATTGCTAATATCATCTTTCTTATCATTTAAAACTGTAAATAAAAAAAACAAAGATTATGGCATTTGAAAAATATGTCAAAAAAGATTAATTTATATAATAATAGAACATAATATATTCTAACCTAAGATAACGGTAATATATGCATAATCTAATAATTGTAAACGAATCAATCTAAAGCACAATTCTTGAAAACAAAATAATTTCTATACTATCTAATTATTTGAAATTTCATTATAGTAATTAATAACAAATTATTAATTGAGATTTATTAATACAATAATATTCTGCAACAGGTATAAATGTATACAAAGAAACATGAAAAAGAAGGTAATATAAAGATGATATCAGGAGAAGTGAAATGGAAAGTATATAATAACATACAATTTGGAATTTTCCCAAAAATTCGGAAAATCAATTTCCATTTCGAAGTCGAATACAAATTATAATTCAATAGTATAATATATATCACATTAATTGCAACAAACGTATTGAATCCCAGGTAATAGTGTCCAAACTAAAAAAAGGAAACAAAAAGAACAATGAAACTCCATATTTCAAAACATATCTGATCTCTTAGTTCAATTTTGACGGTCTATTTTAACAAGTGAGAATGTCGAAATAGTTCGTTGAGCCCGTTTCAGCAAATCGAGAAGTTAGATAGATTCGCTATTGAAGCATAGGAGATAGTAACGATGTCACGATTTCGCACGATCTCTTTTTTCCTTTTTTCTTTCGTTTTAGTCCGGTCGAAGAAAAAGAGTGCGTGGCCAGTGGTGTGCGCCGAAGCATAACACACTGCAGTCCCCGGTGGCATTACTACTTCGTTACGCTCGTGTATTTTTCCGAAACCCTATTCTTGTACGAACGTCAGCTCGCGGCAAGGAAGGCCCGTTGAGCGTGGAAAAATTAACGACGTCGTATCCGCGTAATTAATTAACGTACCGAGTAAATTCGTACGAGGAACGTTATCCAATCCCACCTACAAAAGTGTTATGACGAATGCACCGTAAATCGACAAAACAGTAGACTCGCGGGTTTTTCCAGGGCATTTCGATGCTCTGTCGAAATTGCATGTACGTAGTCCTAACTTTAGGTAAAAAATATTAAAGATATATCTCGAGAACTGTAATTTTGTATGATTACACAGCTTATATATCAATTACTATTATTAATACTTCTGTTATTAAGTTCTTTAAGTTTATAAATTAACGATGGAAAAATGTATAATTCAAATAATTACTCGGACTGTTTTAATCATTTTTGTTAATAGTTATACGTGTCTTTTATAATTTATGGATGTAAGTAACTGATTTATTAGTATTTCCTCGAATAAGTAATATTAAATTTCGATTTTTACCTCCTCTATTGTTATTGTTATTATTGGAAAATTTATTTTATTTCAACACTGAAACTGTATATTCGCTATTATCATAATATAATATTTAATTCATTTCTCTCTGTTTGTACATTTTATTATATTTTTTCATTACTAGACTGAGGGTGCTTATTGAAGTTTTATAAAATTACTACCTTAGAAATGAAAATAAAAATAAAATTAATAGAAATATAAAATTGATATTGAGAGACCTGTTATATATTTGGAACAAATAATTATATATATTGATATATATGTATATCAAGTAAACGAAAATAACTGAAAATAGCCAAGAGGGAATTATTTAAAAATAAAATGTAATTTTGATGAGAAACGTCAATTTCAAAATTATATTATAAATTATGAAATTAGAAGAGATAATTTATAAACATTAAAGCAAATTTAATATCTAATAAATACATCTCTATTATAGTATTTATGTTAATCTATAAATACATACAAAATTATAAATTAGTTTTAGTGTCAAAAATGTTTATAATTTATTGCAACTTAAATTTATAATATAATAATAATATCTAAATAATACAATTTCCATTATTATAATATATTTTGAACATATACCCATTGCTCAATTCATATATATCTTCTCATTTCATATTACTTTATTTGCATACTTTGATATATTCTAAATGTATTAATATTTGTAAACTATTGTTTAGATATACATATCAAATAGATATCAATTACAAATTTAATGAATAATCTATAATGATATGTAATAATACAATTTTTTATAAATAATAAAATTAGCGTATACTTTTTATAAAATAATAAAAATATTTTTTTTTTAAATTATACACGTTGATAAAACAAATTTTTTCTTGACGCGTACTCATAAAAATATTTGTGTTCGTAGTGATTGAAGAATGCGTAAATTAAGTCACGGAAGCGTCTCTCGAATATCGCTGAATCTTCGTAAAGGGGATGTCTATGAAGCGATATTTCGGTGAAACTCGTTCCGCCATTTACGGAACAAAGGCTTAAGGCGGACACGGAAGCGGCACGTCGAAGAATTGTGGTGAACAGAGGGTTGAAAGGCCGTCAATCGCTTCTTTTTGACTTCCTGGTTCGCCCGAGGAGCACCCCCCGTGGCTCTGCTAGACTCCTCAATTCGGCCCCTGGCCACAAAACTACGCAAATTGTCCGGTAGTGCAGTGGCAGTAAACAATATTGTTCGATCAGGTAAGCGAACTACGAGACTACCGTGCACCTGAATTTCGTAACCGAGTCTAATTTAAAGGTGACACCCTTCACGGAAGCTCGGTGGTGTGCACGCTTTAAAACGCTTTTTGTGAACCCGCCTGTGGGAGCTCGATAGGCGTTTGGGAAAATAGCTACAACTATGTCGAAACGAGAAGAAGAAAGAAATGAATGGTTTGGCTTTTAATATTCTACTCTATACTACTATTAAATACTGCATAATTAATTAATATTAACACTACTAAAGCAATCGAAATTACTGCTTTCAGATTTCTTGCTTTTGCAGTTAATGAAAGCACGCAATTACTTTTACCTATTTATTTTCATCAGGTCACTTTAATTATTATTAACTGTATAAACTTTATTTAGATACACATTGAGGCTGATAGTTCTGATGTTAAATGTTTTTCAATGATTGATAGAAATGAATTCATTTTTAATATTATTGCTTTAGTATTAATTCATTTGTCATCCAATTTTTTCTTAGGATCATTGTTAATTGTAGCAATCAAAATAGATACATGATTATTTCTAATATAATATGGTACATTTGGAATACAATCAATTAGAATCACATTAGGTAAGATTGTTAGTAAAGTAAATAATTTTAATAACTAGTGTAACAATTAAGAAAATGAAATTAGAAAGTAAGACATATTGCATTGAAATATATGTTATAATATTGTATGTCTAATCTAAATAATTTATATTCGTCTGTTAACTTAATGAAAATCAAATAAAGTTTAAAAAGATAAATAGAAAGGATTTTTTTATTTTTAAACAAAATTATACACAGATATTTTTAATGTAAGCATATTTTATATACCATACTGTATACTGTGGTTTCATATTCCAATTTTAATTTGAGTATAAATAACTTCAAAAGAATAAAAACACGTGAAATAAGTTAATAAAAATATCATTAAAGTAAAAGCAATATATAAATATGAATACCTATATTTGCCTCAATACCTATATATGTACATATACATATACTACCTACATTGTCTATCAAGACATATTTTTTAATTACACTCTGCGTTTCATCTTGATATCATTTTTAAATAATTTAATAAATTTCAACCCAATTGATAAATATGTAAATAAATGAAATAAATTGTGACCCACTTTTCTTCTATCACATATAAAAGATGTTTACAATATATTTTGCTTCGTTATACATATAGTAATCGATCCAAACATAACAGGTCATCCATCACCTGAAAATACATTTAATCCAGTTACAAGAAATTGATATCGACAAAGCAGATCTGATCACATATTCCAAACATACAGTAGTCTTCGCTTCCTAAAAATGTTCTGCTCTGAATCTCGCTTACGTCGGAAGATAAAAGATGACATGATTTTACTTTTTAACGTATAACGTGTGTTATATTTACAGCGCACACTTCCACCGTGATAGATACCCCAGAACGATCCAGGCCAGTGTGCCAGCGCGATTCGTGGGGTGCGAGATCTCGGAAGGAAAAAGGAGAAGAAACAGAAGAGGGAGAAGCAGAAGAAGAACGCACGTATCGTCTCCTGGGACTGAGGAGATTCTTTGATCTCCCACCTTCCGGTTCGCGGCAACCATGTCGGAGCTCGTCACAGTCCGTAGACCAGCCTAACCGGCCTAACTCGAGGATTCGCCTAGACAGAGTAGCGAATCCTCTTCACTTTTACCGCAAAAGACGCTGAAAAGCGCGAGCCGCTCGAATCATTTTTCGCGTCTGGCCACGAGCTTCTAGAATGTGTGAGTGTCTTGTCCCGCAACTACGATCTGTTCACAGTTGCTCATAAACGAGTAAAAGACATACTTACTTCTGACGAGTCATGAGATTTTTGTGCACGTCCAAGTTCTTTAATACTTGCACTGCAATGTAAAACAATTAGATAGTTCACTTTTATTGAAAGAAATTTAAAAATAATTGATAAATTATTTAAATTTTAACTCTTGCACTACTCGTTGTGGCTTAAATAATGCACTAGATGTGTTTAAAACAGAAATACATGATTATTTTTTAATTGTGTAAATTATATAACTATGAAATAATTTTAAAAGCGGTTGAGTTATTGAATTGTTGCAGCATACTGACTTTTATTTTTCATATGTACAGTAATTTTTAAATATTTGTTACTTGGGAATTAGCTGAAACTGGTGAAAGTTATGTAAACAAATGAAATCATTAATTTTAAAATAATTATAAGAAAACTGTAGTAAAATTTGTTCAATTTACCTTACAATTTAATTAGAAGAAAATCAAATTAAATACGTTATATTACTATTTTTAATATATAAATAATTTTTAAGTAAATAATTCTTACAGAAAAATTAAAATTACATTTTTTTCATATTTATGATAGGTGCGAATATCTGTTATACATTGCATCGATAGATCGACTCCGAACCTCTGATACCGTACTTATCATCATCCTAATTCTACACCTTGGTTCGTTGTTTTGCTTTCTCTTTCGGGAGTGGCATGCTCTAGTTCGCCTGGCCACGAAACCGTCCATCCGTCAGTTACGGTACGTCCTCCAACTCTTATTCCTCGACTTCAATTTTACGGGATTCAGGCGCAATGTATATTGAACCAAATCGGTGGGAAACCAAATGGATCGTTAAATGAATCAAACCGAAGATTTCAAAAACAACAAATATATTTTGTATCTTTATCACAGTAAATGTACACAGTTATATAAATTATATGTAAAAGTATGTACAATTATGTAAATCATTATAATTATATTACGGATATAAACTTTGTATATATTGTATAACAATACATAAAATATCATACCATTTACATAATTCCAAAAATAATGTTTCTTTCAATATTCTAACAATTTTAGTAGAGTATATCCTATTCAGAAAAAAATAATTTTTTCTTTGTACCTTAATGTCATGAATATAGACTATATAAAAGCCCGTATGCGTATAATAATATACAGTAAAATATCTTACTGTACATGGCACATTATTAGAAATAAATTTATATTAAATATTCTTATTATAAATACCTCTAACAGTATCACAACGGTCTATTTTGTGCAAACAAGTTTGTAATATGAATCTTAATAAAAAAGAGGGAAGAGAATTCACTACTTTCACATCCAGGTACATTACATGGTCTTCAATTGAACGAGTATCTAAGTCGCAGCCACTCCACATTTGAACGTTCTTAAAAGATTCAACAAATTGAAGTTATTCAGTCTCAACCGTAAAAAATATCCTACCTATATAAACGATACTCTTTTACCATCAAGCAACTTAAGAATAATATTTTGTAACTTCCGCAAGTAAAAGTGTTTCAGTCACTTCGTTTATTTCCATGAACCTTTTATTTGCCCTGCTAAAATAATAAATATCACCAGTATATATATCGAACCATAGCGCATGAATGTGCAAATCGTGCCTTTCAAGTCGTTTTTTTAAAAATCCGTAGGAAGCTATGTTTTGTAGTTGTTGTAGGGTATTTATCTGAAATTAGAATTATATTAAAATATATTATACACTGTAAATTGCAGTTTCTTTCAATAAATAATTTTGCAATTAGCGATTGTCGAAGTGATTATAATCGAGTACATGAAAACGACTCGATTTAATAATAAAAATTAGGTGATTATATCAGATTAAAATGTAATTAATCTGTATTTATACTAACTTGAGATAATTTGTCCTCTATGGCAAATTTATTTTCAGGGTCTATATAAGCCACGAACTTTCGTAATGGCGTTTCAGCTTGAAAAAGTATCGGTTCACGGAAGCCAGTGATTTCAAGCTGTTGAAACTTTGCTAAACTGCTACTAGCATGTGCACACAACCATGCTCTTAATGGTGATATCCTTCTATTCGCCTAAAAAATAGACATTATTATAAATTTATAAAATAGACTCGTAAAATAAAAATTATAAAAGTAATTAAATACATACTTTTGATGCGAATTCTTCGTCTCGCAAAGCGTATAACAAATTCATAGCTTTACAGTCACTATGGCCACAAACTATTATGTGTCTTATGTCATTTATTACACAACCAAGTTCTAAGGCCGCTGGTTCGCACATTGTTAATTCGTCCACAAAATGCTGAGAATGGGGAATAAGGTTACCAGCATTTCTTACTGAAAAATACGAAATTTGTGATAAAAATAATATTATCTAGTAGAAATTATAATTAACTTCGATTTGGTCATTTTCAAATCGAATATTTATTTTCCTGATCATTCGATGTTTAACAGAATATATTACCAACAGGATATTTATTTAAAAAATAGAATATGTTTTAACAAACATTCCAACAACCACAATATTGTTTAATTATATTAAACTGCAATATACAACTGTAAATAAAAGACAAAACAAGTTTCATATTTGAGTATATTATAATGCATCGTGAGATCTCGTACCGACAAACATGTCCCCAACGTTTGTTTCCGTAAATCTAGTTGGGATCATCCGTGAGTCCATGCAGGTAAAGAATACTGCCTTTGGCTGTGATAAGAGTAACGACAAAAATCAATTACGGCAGTAAGTGTTAATATTGCACCTTACATTAGTAATGTAATTTGTATAAACTGCAGTATATTATTTATACTTTTGGTGCAAATGATATGAGTGCTATTTTTGGATTGAATTATTGTGTATACATATATATATTATTTGCATGCATGATACAATTTAAACAGGAACAAATGCAATAAATATTTCACACAAGAGCAAATATCAATAACAAAACATATTTTAAATATTTATGTTTTAATATTTTAACTTGATAAATATTTAATGTACTATTAAATTAATCTTTGTAGGTCACATGATTAAAGTAACTTCTAACACGTGCTTGTACAAGATAAAATTTCGAACACATGCGTATGTTTATTTCCCTTTTGAATGACCTTTTTCAAGGACATATAATGTATGTACATATATATGTAATATAAGAGCATAGTTCAAAGAAACTTGCTCTTTAACAAATAGTAGAAAAAACCATGAAACAAATAAGTATTTATTTTATTTTATTTTGTTTTACTATAAATGTCAAAAATAATTATTATTATGTTTCTTTAATTAAACTATTAATGTGCTATGAAACATGAAACACCACAAAAAACCACATTTATAAACTATCGACACTGATTAGACAAAAGAATGTTAACGTACTTCAGGATGATCTCGAACTTTTTGAAACTGTTTCACCATTCCTTCCCTATGGCAATTTCTATATTTCATTATTCCTTTAATTATTCTATCCATAGTAAGCTCTATAGACACTTTACTACGTTATATCAGTCCAAAATGATGACAACACACGAATTCACCATTGCTGAATAAATGGCGGCAATTTTAAATATATCTCGAAATCAACAATTGAGTCAAATAGAATATCAAAATTATATCTAATTTAATGACTTTATTTATTTATGCAATTTAAAAATACAGTTTAATAATACATGTAAAAGCGCAAGCTTTTATTATTCCATGTTTCTTTTATTGTTTCTTCATAAATACAGCTGTAAATAAACTCATACAAGTTTAATATTGGTTTTTTATGTTTGTCAAAAGATACCAATCAAAATTTTATACAAAATATAACATATAATTTAATACTATCATTATTTAAATTGAAAAATACAATTAGTTAGCTTACTTGTTGCAGTATTATGGTTAGTATAATAGGTATATACACTATTATATTAAGTGAATATAATTTAAGAAAATATATATCTTTGTAACAGGCCAGAATAATAGCTATACAGAAATAAAATACACAATACCATGGAATCAGGAAAAAGCTTAACCCAAGAAACCATGTATTATCTAAGAGCCAAGAAAATATTTACTGAAAGTGAACAATAATATATGTTCACTTAATATGATATGAATAGCGCATAATTTCACACTAGTAGGTATTTATTTGTTATATTTATTTATTAACATACATACTTATCAAAATTTTTAAGTATTTCTTTAAATTTCGTATAAAATAAACTATGAATAATTCAGACTTTCCTGGAAAACAATGTAATTGTTTGCAAATGATACTGCTATTAATGATTTTGTTACAAATTACATATTGAAATTATTCATTTATTAGCAAAATTATTAATTCACTTTAATCAATAAAAAAGAAAGTTCTGATGCACTTTCATTTTGACGATTTCTTTCTTTCAAAGTGACTCTTAGATTCAATAGTGATTAACAGCCTGGACCCGGGTGACACGGCGCCTGGGTCGAGCTGATTTCTATCTACTTAATGCCGAACTTTGACTAGCACGCTCTAGTTTCTCAAAATGTTTTCGCGCATTACGAATATTGATTAATGTTGCTGCTGATGCTGAAACAGTATGAATAAATATTTCAGTATTTACTAGAAAAAGAATAAAGATTATAAATACTTACGAATTGCAGGATCTGACATAATAACCATTACATATGTATTTGATGTAAATACATCAATAAAAGCAGCAAAATTTGTATTTCTAACTTCCATGCTCTGAAATTGTGCTGCCAGTTTACTAAAAATATAATTTGTAAATATAAATTTAAATTAGTTCATGTTAATTTTTATTCTTTCTATAATTTACCTGCAACTTAATTTGAACTGTTTTATTATATTAGAAACTTTTTCAAATCGATGTACATCTCTATGAAATTGTCTTTGACAATAACTAATCACTAAAAATGTTGCTCTTTCAAAAAGAAGAACTTCATCAGCATCAATAATATTGGTGAATTGTTTCAAACTTTCTTCAAGCTCCTTCACATTTGGAATCAACATATATACAATTGATGACCATGCCCTGAACATAGTAATTTATATTGATTTCTAAAATATTATAAATTAAAATTATTGTACAGTTATAACCATATACCTATATAATGTTTCATCCCATATGCTAGTTCTAAAACAAGTACATTCGAGTGGCAAACTAAGTCTTCTCAAATCTTCTTCTCTTTCTCTAAATATTAAATCTCGTTGATCCTCTTGTACTAAATCCATCTTATGTACTAAACAGAATATTTTTGCTTCTGGACTATTTTGTAGTATTGCTTCTAAGCAACTCTGATAATAATGCATATCTTTATCTAATTCTCTGGATTCTACATCGAAAACATAGATCAAAACTTCTACATTCCTAAATATATTGTCACGTTGTGAAGCAAAGTAATTTTCCATAAATGCTTCTTGACCACCACAATCCCAAAGATTTAATACCAAATTACCAAGGAATCGAACATGACTATGTTCTACATCAACTATTAAACAAACCAATAAATTAATAAATAATACAGAAAATAATTTTTAATAAAACAGTACTATCTAAATATTACACACTTGTTGCACCTAGACGACGAGTATCACGAGCAATATAATTAGCAAAAATTATGCTACGCATACTTGTTTTTCCTGAACCACTTTTACCCATTAACAGAACCTAAAAAATATAAAATATTCATTGTATATAAAACTTATAAAAAATTGTATTAATAACCTAAAGAAATCAATAAAAAATTTGTATACCTTCTTCTTCATCTTGAATTGTTAATATTAAACCTAAGAAGTAATAGAAACTGATTCAAATAATCTCTTTTTTTTTTAAAAAACAGTTGATTAGTTGTTCTGTCCTGCAACAAATCATTGAATACCATGATATAGTCATATAATTAAACAACTTCAACTACATTCATGATAGCAGTATATCATGCACATACGTCAAATACGTGGTCAAATGTCAAATTTCATATCGAGGTTGTTTTACACTATTTAATGAATCACATAGTACACCTTTATGACCTGTAATAAAAATACACTAGTCTACTTGTCGATTAATAAATGCTATTAAATATAATTCATAGATATTACATAAGATAAAAAACATCAATTGCTTAATACGAAAATAATGATTTCTCTGACAATAAACAGTCTTACGATATGAAAATTACGATACTCTCTACTTTTTTGCTATGTGATTAACAACTTCTAGTAGCTAACTTCACACATGTTGTCATCATTCAAGCATTATTCAAAGATAAGATATTGAAGGGACGTTTTGATTGCAAAAATTGTACTTAATATTATAAACAACAGAAAATGTGTATCTAATATTAAGACATATTAGTATTTTTAATATTACAAAATATTATTTAATATTATTCACATAAAATTTAATAAATTTAATTAAATATTATTGTTCTAAATATTTTTATTATTTTCTTGATTACTTATATAGG
>NW_016909492.1:710481-734941 GCF_001483705.2 Eufriesea mexicana | reverse complement strand
TGTATCAAATATTAGTATATTTATTTTTAATTGTATTTGATTTTTAATTAATTATGACTCACATTAAATTAAGTTTTGGATCACAATATTTACTACTATTCATTACTAATATATTTCATTTCTTACCATTAAATTTAAATATTGTTAAAATATTACAAATACCTTTATTTCTTTTAAATTACATATAATTTAACATCTCTTAGATTAATATTTTATAGTATGTTACAAATACATATACTTTTAATTTGAAACAATAAAAGTATTATTACTATTTATAAGATTAATATTGTTACAAATATATTTAAATTACATAATTAACATATAAAAAATATAAGATATATATAGCTTACTAAAATTTAAATATATTAAATTAATATAATAAATGCATTAGAAACAAATAATAAATTTGATATTTTTAAACTATGTTAAGATGAAATGTGATTGTGTAATAATGTATGTTTTTAAAATTATTATTTCCTGTAATATATATAATTATCTCAATAAAAAAAGTTATTTATAAAGAATCAATATTAATATTATTCTTATATTAACTGATGATAAATATAAACTTGATCATGCGAGAAAATTTACATTGATGCTAAAAATATTCCATATTTCATAAAGATAAAAATATCTAACAATTAGAAAATAAGATTAAAATATCATAGTATTATACTCAAAGAATTTAAAAGTAAAGAGTAAAGAGAATAGAAATCAAAAGTACTTTTAAAAGACAATGAAAATTGTATTGTAATTTTCAAATTTAGCACATTATATTATAAAAATAAAATTTATACGTAGATATTTTTAATATAATGTTTTGTTTTTATATATGTTTTAGGATTTGTAAATGTAGAAACTTCTTCAAATATATATATCACAAGTGAATTATCATAATACAATTTCTTACATATTTGCTTTTAAGTTATAAAGATATATTACAGATACAAATAGAATATAGTTAAAGTATTTATCTCCCAATATGTATTATCAAATACATTTAATAAAGCTGACGATAATAAACAACAATAAATATTTATATTCATTATATCTTTATCATAAATTTATAAATAAAAAAATTAACCATCAATGAAAATTTAAACAAACTTATTCATGTTAAAATAAACAAAACTTAAAATTCAAAAATTGTATAAAATATAGGTAATATATAACACTACTTTCTTATGTGCCTATTAATATACATACAATTATAAATAATACTACTAAATAATAAATAATAATATATTGATTATTATAATATTTTACATTTTAAGCCTCTAAATTTATATTCTTGAAATTATTTATTATAATTGTAATATGTAGTTAATCCTTCAATATGCTTTTTGTAGTTATTTATAAGAAATATAATTTGAAAATATAACTAAGATAATAATTTTTTATAAAGTACAAGTTTATAAAGTAAAAATTGATAAATTTCAACACATAATGTAAATGTAATTTCAACACATTATGTAAATTATAAAAATATTAAATTCATTTTTCAATTTTAAATTAAATCTCAAAAGAACACTGAATAGTTTTAAATACACTATAAAATTAATTTACAAAGCTATATTTAATTCACTATGTTCAAACATAAATAAAAATATCAATAGGTATCGACATAGAAATAGCAAACGGTTAAAATTACTAAGCTGTTATTTATACACTATAAAGTTTAAAAATTTATAATGTACTGAATATAGACATTTCTAAATTATTTATGAAAAATTCTTTAATGCAACTAACAATAAGTTTCCATTTTGACGAGTAAAACCATAATGAAGTTTATAATAATATTCGTTTTTATGTTGGCTGACCTGTAATTGATTTGCTTGCAGTCTTGCCACCGTTTTAACCTATATTATTCTAAATTTCTTTTTCAATTATATATATACACATGTGCATGTTTATTCGTGTTAACTGACAATAGGTGTGGGTGAAAATAAATATGTGTGTATGTACTAATGATCAAACCTTGTAAGTGTACGAAGAGAAGGATACGGTGAAAAAAAGAGAAAGAAGCAAATGAAAAAGTGGAAAAGAGGGAAAGAAAGGGAAAGGGAAAGCGAGAGATACAGAAAGAGAGGGAGTGAACGGTGTTCCAGTGGAGGCGCTGTGCAGTGCCAGAGAACCGCGGCGGCGGTGGTGATTCAGACTTCTTATCAACGTCGAAAAGTCGTGGAGAAGAACAGGGAGAGATTCGTCGACATCGGGCGTCGATTATATGTACGAAATGAGGTACCATTGATAAGACTTAAAGCGCCGCGTGGTTCCGCCTCCGCCGTGCCCAAACGCGGCACATCACGGACGTGTGGATAAAGCGGCGCCATATATATGGGAAAGAGAGAGATACAGAAAGAGAGGGAGTGAACGGTGTTCCAGTGGAGGCGCTGTGCAGTGCCAGAGAACCGCGGCGGCGGTGGTGATTCAGACTTCTTATCAACGTCGAAAAGTCGTGGAGAAGAACAGGGAGAGATTCGTCGACATCGGGCGTCGATTATATGTACGAAATGAGGTACCATTGATAAGACTTAAAGCGCCGCGTGGTTCCGCCTCCGCCGTGCCCAAACGCGGCACATCACGGACGTGTGGATAAAGCGGCGCCATATATACACGATATACAATCGTATTTTTTCTTTCGTGAGTACGAGAGGACAGAAAAAAGGGAGGTGTGTAACGCTGCTAAAACGAAAGAGCAATCGCGATAGTAAAGGAGATCGAGAGAACAAGAAAGTGAGAAGGGTTGAGAGGGAGAGAGAGAGAGAGAGAGAGAGAGAGAACGAAGGAGAGAGAGAGAGCGAGAGAGAGCGAGAGAGGGAGAAAGAACTAGAGATCCGTGGATGCGGCGCGGTGTCTGCACCCGTGCGTGAATCACGCTTTGGAGGTGCCTGTCTATCCCTCGTCTTCGAGCACACCCCATACTCACGACATTGACCCGTTCGAGGACGTCGCTACTCTTCGCAATTGAACAAGACCTTTCGCAAGTAGTTTTCCGAAACTGTCACCCACGAGGAGGGGCATTTTTGCTCCGTTTTGTTTCATGTTCTTTACCGGTCATCAAGAGTCTATCTACCCGTGCTCGTGATATAGAGCCGGAATTTTAAACATTGTTTTAACATTGGTTAAATTCAAAGAAGTAATTTCTTTTTTTCAAAAACAGAAGTGAATGGATCTTAGAATCTTATGTTTTCAACAGACAACTTGGTGTTTTTGTCAACATAAAGTCTCTGTGTACTGTGATTCAAACCCATAGTCTTTTAGGATTCGTATAATATAATAACTAAAATCACTAAAGTAGGAGTTAATAATATTAAATAAATCTTTAAACAAAACTATAGAAACGCAGCAACGTAAGATAAATTGGCAACAAAGAGATAAAAGTAAAGACAACATGTCAGATGAAGAAGATAAACCCCCTGCACCTCCTGTGCGACTTACATCAAATAGGTAACTTGATGTTATATTGAATGTTATATTATTTACCATGTAACAATTAAAAAATTTCAAAATAAAAATTTGGCATGTAATATTAGAAATATAAATATTTACTGAAACATAAATATACTTAATGTTTGATTTTGTAGTACTTTGCTTTTATATGATAAATGTAATATTGGAATATTTTTGTATTATATTATGTGTGACACTAAAAATTAATGAGTTTGTTACACTTTGCATTCTTATTATTTTCTTTGCAATAAGTAAAGGTCTGCATCTCCCAAAAATAGAGTAACAGACACTAATCTAGTGGTTGCTAAAAATAAAATCCCACAGTTCAGACACGATGACATTCTGATGTGGGAGACCATCCTTTTAAGTCTTTATGTGTAGCCTTAGTAATATACCTTTTGGGTATATACTATATATATGCATATATGTGTCATTTTTATATTAATTTTCTAAATAATCTATATTACATATACAAACATGATGTTGATATTTTATATTCATGTATATTTATATGTTTTAAAAATTAAGCGTGAATTAGAAGTATATGAATAATTATATCTTTTATATGCTGTTAATACTATAAATAATTAAATATATTGAAAGTAACTAATATAAAAATTAGTCCAGAACTTTTATTAATAATAAGTAAAATATAGAGGTAAATGTATAAAAGTAAGATTATTTTATTTCATGTAATTTATATTTATATAATGATAAATTTAAAACATTTCAGAGGTGAATCAACACCTAACTTACCAGTGGATATGCGTCCACTACCTAAAGAACCTGATTCTGATGAACGCAAGAAAAAAACATTGAAAAGCAAAATGAAGGTAAAAGAGAATAAGGATAAACCCAACATCAGTTACCCCACCAATTTTGAACATACTGTACATGTTGGATTTGATGCTGTTACTGGTGAATTTACGGTAAGTCTATTTACTATTTGTAATTTGTTACTATTGTTCAAAATGCACTCGCTTTCTGCTTTGCTACTATACAATGGTACGAAGTATCCAAATAAACATTACACAGTAATAAATATTTCTTTATTTCATTACATTACTGGTTATATAAATTTTTGCAGACTCTTCTTAAAAAATGTAATAGTTCTTACATATGAAACATTTCTAATCAAATTTTTATGTTTGTTTCTATATTATTTTGTTATTCTTGGTAATGTAACATTATTAAATTAATATTTATTGGCATATAATATTTAACATTTTCTTTACAAATCATTAGTTTATTGACTTACTGGTACATTGTATAATAAATAAGAAGAAACAAATGAGAAGATAAAATAAATTTCACTACTGTAGACTAAAAGATTATTATTTACTTTATATTAAAAGTTTTATTATATTTCAATAAGCTAATTTTGTAGATATAAAAGTAAATATATTTTTACAAAATAATCATATTCTATTAGCAATTTATATGTATTAAAAATTATAAAATTATATGTATAACATTACAAGAGCAACTAGTAATGTATTATTAAATATTAATAGAAACTTGTTATAAAGTACATGTATCCAATGGATTTTTCGTACCTAAAAAAAATTAAATTTTCATCACTTGTTCACATGTGTATGGACATTGTGGAAAAGTAATTTGGTAATTTGTCTGATGCTTTTTATACCTATTATTTTTTCACATGAAAAACTAACTAAACACGTATTTCTTTCAAGCTGCCATTAAAAGTAAGTAATTTCAAATGACCACAAAAGTAGATTGTCTGTACTTTTTTCTATTATACATACACTTGATTTAACTGTTTGTTTTTGTTGCAATTAACATGATTAAGTTGTTATACTTTATTTAGAATTTATTATAGATGACAAGCATAGCTGCTTTAGTAGATAAATAGAGGCTTTAGTCAACGTTGCATTTGATATTATTGCTTTCTTGCAGAATGAAATTTAATATTGGTTTGAGTGCTTAAAATCTTACTATTTCTTCCATGTAATAATTGAATTCTCAAATATTTTATATTTGCACGATGTTCTCTTAGTTTTCAAAACTTTGAGAATTGTACCTTTGTAAATATTATACCCTGTATCAGTTACTTCTTTAAAAATTTATGTTTATAAAAGTATTAATAATTGCTTTGGAACATAACTTTTGGTCCTAGGGGATGCCAGAAGCATGGGCAAGGTTGCTTATGTCTAGTAATATCAGTAAACAAGAACAGAAGAAAAATCCACAAGCTGTATTAGATGTTTTGAATTGGTATGACAGTAGCAGTAAAGAAACAAAAGGTTCCAAATACATGACAACTACAAAAATGGTTGGAGTAGTTGGTAAGTTAATATTATTTGTATAGTCTCATCTACATTGTCATTATTATTATACTCAAACATATAAAATTTTATATTTAGCTCCTATTGAAAGAGCAAGTAGTCCTAGAAGCATGGGTATAGGTGTTGGAACAGGAGTAGGAAACATTCGTGGTCAAGCAATGTCACAAGCTTCTGGAAGTTCTCATTCTCAACATTCACTCAGCAGGTGAGTCTTTCATACATTCAAATTTGTTTATATGATATATATTTAAATATTTTCTGAGAAACAATAAAATCATAGAGTAAGTAGCAGTAGTCCAAGCAGTACACCAACAGATGCTTGTGCGACTAGTTCTGAACAAGAAGATGAACCGCCACCACCACCGATTTCTGCTAGGCCCGAACGTACGAAATCAATTGTAAGTAATAATGATTATTTACGAACTATTCAAAATTAACACATTGCCTTTATATATTCAAATGGAAATATTAATTTAAAAAATAAAATTTTTGACGATAGTATACAAAGCCAATAGAAGAAGAACCGCCACCACCACTGACTACTACATTAGGATCACCTCAACGAAATGGTACACCACAACAGCCACATCAATCACAACTGGATAGAAACAAAAATCAAGCGACCCCAACATCAACGACAACTGATCAAACACGACCAGCACAGAGTGATAAAGCTAGAAAGAAAAAAATGTCAGATGATGAAATATTAGAAAAATTAAGAACAATTGTAAGTATAGGTGATCCAAATAGAAAATATACGAAGATGGAAAAAATAGGACAAGGGTAAGTTATATAATGTATATAAAATATAAATATTCTTTTAAGGAATTATCTTGATATATTTATATATTCATAATGTTATTTTTCAGTGCTTCGGGAACAGTGTACACAGCAATTGAAACATCAACAGGTATGGAAGTTGCAATAAAACAAATGAATCTTTCACAACAACCAAAGAAAGAGTTAATAATAAATGAAATATTAGTTATGCGGGAGAATAAACATCCAAATGTTGTGAATTATTTGGATAGTTATCTGGTAGGAGAAGAATTATGGGTAGTTATGGAATATTTGCCTGGTGGTAGTCTGACAGATGTTGTAACTGAGACTTGTATGGATGAGGGTCAAATAGCCGCAGTATGTAGAGAAGTCCTACAAGCTTTGGAGTTCCTTCATTGTAATCAAGTTATACACAGGGATATTAAGTCTGATAACATCCTACTTGGGCTAGACGGTGGAGTGAAACTAACTGATTTTGGGTTTTGTGCACAAATTTCACCAGAGCAAAGCAAACGAACTACAATGGTTGGTACACCATATTGGATGGCACCAGAAGTAGTTACTAGAAAACAATATGGTCCGAAGGTAAATATATATGCAAAAATAAAATTAATTTATTATATTATAATGTTTAAATTATCTAAATCTTACAGGTTGATATCTGGTCGTTGGGTATAATGGCTATTGAAATGATAGAAGGAGAACCACCATATTTAAATGAAAATCCATTAAGAGCATTATATTTGATTGCAACAAATGGAAAACCTGAAATTAAAGAAAAAGATAAATTGTCAGGAATCTTTCAAGATTTTTTGGATCAATGTTTAGAAGTCGAAGTGGAAAAACGATCAGCGGCTTCAGAATTACTCAAGGTATGTTTAATCAAATATAAACTATCAATATGTGTCAGATTTAAATTCATAAATGGGATAAATTGTAATAAAACCTGTATTTTTATGGCAAATTGCAGCATCCCTTTCTGAAATTAGCAAGGCCACTTGCTTCCTTAACACCTTTAATTATGGCAGCAAAGGAAGCTACTAAAGGTAATTAGAAGAGTGGTATTCGTGATCATACAATATGATCATAAAAATATAATTTTGCAATGGTAGATAGAACTTATCCGATACCTTGAAAAGTATCGAGAAATGGTTTCAAAGTTTTTAAATTGCTCGATTCTCGCATGTTGCGAGGAAATAAAGTTAAATCAGAAGAACTGTGAACGATCTGACGGCAGAAATCTTGTATTCCTCGATGGGTATTTATTAGTTACTAAGAGTTCAACATTTTATTTAAATAGTCTTCAAAATAAAAGATAAACTGTACGAGTGGGTTGTTGCCTGAAGAGCTCTTGTACTAATACTGAACTGTCATCGAGGATTTTCAAGCGACTGTCAGTTATTTTCTAAAGATATAAAACTAGTATTACTGACTCTAAAATTGAAGATCAGAGTTAGCTACAAACATACATTATTTATAGCAAAAACCTTATTAGATAATACCATAAACAAATGTGAACAAGTACATAGGACCTATTCTAATATATTATTATGGTTTAACAAGAAATCGTAGAAGAAGAAAATTGGTCTTCATGTCAGACTTATATTTTTTGAATGAAGTTATGGAGAGCAGAGCAATATGTTTTCAGTCTTTGGTCTGTCAGCATGACGTAGATGTGTAAGCGATAGCCTAACTTGTTTTAAACGTTCTCAAGAATCACGTTCTTGTAATTGGAAGTTAGCAAACTTTATTATGTTATATTAAATTGAAGTTTTAATAGATTTTTTAAATATTTGGACACTGCAGTTTTTGCATTATGTTAATGTGTATATAGTATAAAAAATTAATTTCATATATAATGAAATTTATGATAAATTTAATACATGCGATTCTTATTTAAAGCTATTCATTTATAATTGTAAGATAAAATATAAGTACTTTTTCTCATTTGCATCGCTGACAAGACACGTTGAGATATTGACCTCATTACTAAAATATGTTAGATGTAAGAACATCTTTCTATGGACGAATGTCCAGTTACGTGTGTTCTTCAATACAGGTCAAACATAAGTTGTCTTTAACGTGTCTTACAAGAAGTGAACGGACGAAATTTTAAAACAAGGTTCAGATATAGGAACATTTTGTGACACTATAAAGTGCCTGTCTTGTCATGTTTAGAGACGTGAAAAACTCGCGCTAGATTCCTTATAATCTTGAACCATCAACAGAATAATTTAATATTTTGTTTAATACACAAACAGACATACAGATCGACAAAAATATATAAATTTATGTTGACAATTACATAAGACAAGGTTTCTACATGGTTGTACTACATTAAACATAATAATTAATGTCTTTCCTAATTGTATTATATCTTAAACATATATTACTGAAAATGAAACCTTGGATAATTTTAATTTAAGAAATACTCATTTTCGAATTTGTTACTTTTATTCTTTGCATCTTCATTATATATAGAAGTTTATCGTAAACTAAAGCTAAAGAACGCCACGTAAAATTATAATAGATATTGAAGAAATTAACAATATATTACATATGAAACAAAAAAGAAAAGGCATACGTTATTTGGTAATGAACAATCGTATATGTAATAATGTATTCATTATTTACTGAGTTTATTATTTTCGTAATATTAAAAAGCCTGATTAGTTTTTTATAATAATCAATAATATCTAATTATACTTGACAGACGAAGCAGCTCAGTTTGTATCGCGCTTACGCCTAAATTTGGAGTTGTATGTTGGAGGTTAAATCTACCTACTTATAAAGAATCAGGGATTATAATATATAATCGCATGAAATTTGTTTCAGTATTCTGTGAGGATAAGTTCTTGCACTATTTTGTTTCAGCATCAACTCCAAATTATTTGGGAATTGTAAGCAATGATAGGAGGTATAGAGAATAAAATAATGTGCAAGTTTAGTATTAATAAACATACATTTCTGAAAAAGAAAAAAAAAAAGGATACCATTCAGGGTCAAAATTGACGTTAACTCGATCAGGAATACTGAACGAGGTCCTGCATTTTCACAAATATCTTTAGAAAAAAAAAAGTAACGTCCATTTTATGTAATTATTTTACTGCGGCAGTTATTAAGCATATTTCAACTACAAGCAGCTATTTATAAGATTTATTTTTATTCGTAAATCGAGATAAGTTGGATGCAAAATTTATTTGTCTATGTGTTGAAAGATTCCATAAATGCATACAAATAATAATTAGAAATTTGAATATTTCCAACAAAATTTGTTTATTTACCTAGTAAACAGAAGTACAAAAGTTGTATTACTATGCTTTATTGTAATAAAAGTATTACTTATACAATTAAAATAATTATTATTTTAATATTGAAAACTATATAACATTTTATGCAAAATACTTAATAAAAATATGGACAAGTATAAATATTTTTGCATCTATATCTCGATTACTGTTCCAAGTGCATTTATGTATCCTCATAAGAAATGTATTATTGTCAGTTAGAACTATGAAATAGGTTCCTATACACAAATCAAGTTAAGTATGTATACGCATGTTTTCAATACTTTTTTTATGATGTTTTTGAAAATGCTTTGAGATCTCAATTATAAAACGAATCAGGCCTAGTGATGAAGAAGCCGTTAGTTTATGTATACATGTTATTCAAATTTTTGGCTTCGAATTTTTGATAAAAATTCCCATTTTAACTGTACCTCTATTTGTATAAAATTGGCATTTATTATCTAATGGAAACATTTGGTAAAAATCTGGTTTCTCAGGAAAACTAATACTTAACAGTATCGAATTTAAAAATGAAAGAAGCAGCAAATGGAGAATGAATTATTGTAAAAATTATGCCTAGAATTTGCGTATATATTGTACTGTAACACCTTTTAGTTTGTTTTGAAACGTTAAAATATAAGGAAACATTTTATAACAAAAATATCTTTGTTTTTAAATGAATGCCTTCTTCCCATTTCAATATTAAATCGTAAGGTATTATTCTATAAGCATAGTAAACTATATATTAAATTTAGTAATAACCTATTTAGTTTGACATTAAAGGATTATATATCATAAATAACTACGAAATATCAAACGTTTTATATAATTAGTATATTGAGTCAGATAAATAGTACTTATTATTTGCATATTATATTCAGTATATGTAACATGAAAAAATAACAGAATTTATAAATTATTTCTCGAATCTTTTACATTAATTTACGAGTTCTTACATTTTATACACACTAAATGTATTATTTTACAGTCATTTAGAGTGTATGTACAGAATTGAATTTATTCTAAGATTATAATAATGCAAATATTCACCTAATATAGCTTACAACTATAAATATATACTTTGTATAGTAATCTTTGTTTCCTAACAAATAAAATCAAATTCAGAGTCCATGATACTTATACAAGATACATGTCCATAATAACTATAGAATATTTATAGTATGTCAGAATTTAACATAAAGATATTTGTAATTATCAATAATGTTTGTTTACATTAATAAAAATACGCACGAAAATTCTAGAGTAACAAAACATATCAAAATGTAATTTAAATTACCAAGTACAATCATATTTATTAAGAAATATAAATCTTTTTATAGTACGAATTACATTAAATTTCTTAAGCAGTTTAAAATTTTGTGTTCTGCCAGTTTTATGATGTTGTCTTCTTCTCCTCTCCTGCTGCATGGAAGTTTATAGATGCAGAATTGATACAAAATCGCTTTCTTGTAGGTTTTGGCCCATCATTGAATACGTGTCCCAAATGAGCTTCACACTTTGAACAGGTCACCTCGGTCCGCACCATATCTGGGTTTGCGATCAGCAGTAGTAGATTTCCACCAACTGTACGTCAATTGTCGACGCAGTTTTCGTGTGTCAATGGTGAGAGTGAAGTGATGGTAGCGGAGCAATAGGAAGACAAAGGAAATAGAATAATAGAGTGTGATTAAACGCAGACCAACACCTTTGTTTGTGTACTCTAAATGTTTTCCAGTTATAACAGCACCAAAAAGAGTAAACTAATATTAATAAAAGCAATAGATTGATCGCAATAAAAATTAAAATCAATAACCTAAATAAGTTTCAAAGGAAATAGAAATTTTAACTAAAAGTGAAAATATATTTTATCAATTACGTTCCTTAAAGAATATATAAAATAAGAAATAGCTACACATTCTAATCAATACCCATAATCTTGTTCCTTGCTTTAATCATCCATCGAAGCTCTCTCCAAATTTCCCTTTGATATCTAACTGTCTTGATATTGTATGACAGAATTAAAAAATATATTAAAATAGTCTTGAGCAATATTTGTCTCTTTAGTTAGATATTTTTATGGTACCATTCGAAAAAAAAACATTTTTATTTGATTAACATAATTGAAATATTTAAAATACAAAAATATAAATTTTATTCAACCTATTTTTATATATTGTTACAATTTTATTTGTATACAGCATATAGAGTACCATTCAAATAACTAATCAAATGTTGTAATCATAATCTACTGAATATTGCACGTCATACATTTTTATTTACCCATATACTTTTGCACATAAGTAAAATTCAATATAACTAACACCAACAAACACATAAATTACTTTAATATAAAAATGATAAGAAACACACTTCTAATATAAACTTAAATTTATAAATTCTTATTTAAGTTTCAAATAATCAAAGTATTTAATTTAAAATTTCACATAAAATATAAGTTAAGTTTCAAGTTTACAGTTATAGTAATTTAAAATTTTTTAATTTCAATATCAAATAAAGCAAAGCTATAAGGCAAAATTATTTTAATTAAATAGCATGAAATATTAATTCCTTTTTTATATAACAATATAGAAAATATGATATTTAATGCATATGATATTTAATGCATAAGTATGACTTTAGTTCATACAATAGGTGATATAAGTCTAACACAAATCACACTCTAAGCATTAACATGCAAGGTGAAGGATGAAGGGGACATTGCCTTCCATATATTATGATTTAAATACAAACAAATTACATAAATAGTAATAATGTTATAAATGTGCAAGTCATTTTATTCTTATATGTTAAGAACATGTACATATCTGCAACAAAATTTCATTAATATTGACCAAATTTTCATGCACAAAATATTATAAAAATATATTATACAGATGTATTTTACTAACTGATATTATAATACTTCAACCATCATCTGTGAATCTGTGCTACATATAAAATATTATGAAAATTTAATATAATTAAATAATATACAAATTGTGGAAGGCTTAGGAGTAGCAGAACTAAAATTTTAGGAAAGGTTTTGTGATAGAGTGAATGTAAGAAAAAATGAAGAATGTTTGAGAATGGTAAATAGATAAAATTCTAAAATTCATTCTCATATAACATTATTATATATAAATCAAATTTCATCAGGAGTTTATCTATGTACCATTTAAGCAATATACTTTTAATTAATGTGAAATGATATGTATAATGAATACTATGTTACTGTAGTAAGATCCGAGCATAATTCTAAAAAAGTTGTGAGTAAATTTAAAATAAAAATATGCACTTACCATGTGAAGTATCTTTGGTTAACTTGACTCGTCCCTGATCTAATACTTCATTGAATGCAGGCCAACCACAACCACTGTCGTACTTTGTGTCAGAAGAAAATAATTCTTGATCACAAATTATACAAGTGTATGTGCCTTTCTCATAGAATTTGTTGTAGCAACCAGAAAAAGGTCTATATAAGTAAACAAAAAAAGTTGAAAGTATCAAGAAGCATGTATACTAGGAAATTAATTATGAAGACCTATACTTTATTTTTAAACCACTCGGTCATGACGCAAAGTCAAGCCAACACATGCTCTTGAAAAAGTTATTTCAGTCTCACATCACCTAAAAGTAAACCAGTTTCCACCATACGGGCAATATTTTTGGAAAATTGAATCATATGTATGTTGTAATTTATTTGAACCTATGTGACTAAAATTTTAATAATACATTGTTAGTTAACAATTATACATAAAAATAAAATCTATAAATCGAACTTGATTATAATATAATTTTGGAAAATTACCAAATCCAAAAGTTACAATTAGTTATTATTATTAGATTACACACTACACTCTGAGAAAAATGTAATCGTTATCTAAAATTGTATTAAAAACTTTAAACTTTGCAGTCAACTTGTGTCAAAGTATTGTTTATGTATATGCAGTCATGTATAGCGATAGCAAAGTTTTTATATTTTACGAAATTTTAACCATAATTACAACTAATTTTCTAATAAAATCAAAGATCAATACAAATATGTAACTTAAGAAGTAAATAAGAATAATATAATTCATACCTAATTCCATAATAAGTAAATTAAGTTCTTGATACACGTACCTCTCTGTACCTTTTTCCTGTGTGACGTGCCACTGTAACGACGTCAAACGTTTTTTTAATTCTTCTCTATCGATTTCCATAGTCAATCTCCTAACTGAGCCTTAAAACAAGTTAAGAAAAATGCAATACAGCAATTTTAATAACACAAAAAAGAAACAATTCAGGTTGCTTGCCGCGCTTTCCTCACAACTATGCAACTATACACCAACAGAACAGAAGCGGCACTGCTGCCTGCTCCTTTGAAACATGGACGATCGAATTTCGTGACCTTGAGTTAACCAATCAGCTTGTCTGGCAAGTAGATTTGATAATTATGCTTTTATAGTTATACGTGGCTCCGATAGGAAAAAACTAGGTGATGTGACTAGAGCATACACTTTTAGGAATTTTTGCTGTTCAAATTCTAAATAAGGGAAGTACAAAAATAATAATATTCATATTTAGCGTACGTTATACTTAAGAATTAATATAGTCATATATTAGTAAAATATTAGTAAAAATCATTTACAAATATACGAAATAATTGTCATATTTGATACACACAAAAAGTGTAATTTTCTATCATAATAAACTATTATACTAAAATGTAATCAATATTTATTATTTGGAAAAATTACAGATTAATGAAATAGTATTATTCTTTTACATATTTGTAATTTTTTCCATAATTTAGAAAAAATGGGAAACATATTCAAAGTCAAATATAGTTAGTGTTGGAATATAGTTTTTTTATATACGAAATTCTGTTATTATAATGAGAGAAAATCAGTGTTTAGGACAAAAATTATACAAATCATGTACTTAAATATTTTGTAAAAAATAAACAAAATATAAAAATTATAAATTATTCGATATTATTCACTTCTTTTATGTTAGTCAGTTTTATTTACTATTTATTAGTGATAACGTAATATATATACATATAAATAATAATAAAATTTATTTTGCATGTTAGATAAAGTTAATTACATAATTTAATTATTATAATGAGAAAGAATTTGTTAGTTGTTATATCTATCATTTAATACATAAACATAATGAAAGATAAATTAAAAATGCAAATAAAAAGTAAATTAAATGTTTATAAAATAACATATGATCTTCTATCAATATTAAACACTGGAATGGTTGTAGTATTCGTTTAAAGTTTTGAAAAATGTAAAATTATCGTTATAAAAAGAAATCCATAATAAGATTTGCATAGTGACTTGTATTAACATTCAAATCACATAATAGGAACATCATAGCTATGGTACTTAAAAAGATTTGGTATAAGATAAAATAAGGTGGGGTAAATGTCGTAATCGAAAATCATAATTACTATCATAATAAAATTGAATTAAGATTTTAGTTTATCTATTAAATATTAAAAATTTGAAAATATTTATTAGTTATTAGAAATTTTATATTTTTCCAAATAAATATGTATATATATGTAAGAAACGAGAATATTATAAGGAAATATAACCTTGAAGGTTATATTAATAATAAATGATTCATCTGCATGACAAATGCAAAATATAAATAACAAGTAATTTAAATAAATTATAAAATCATAAAAAAATGATGTATTCTTTTTTTACCTTCAAATTTGGACGAAAATTTATTTTGAAATTTATTCAATATTTAATATGACTAAAAAAAAAGATTATTTCTAATATACCAAAAACTTTTAAATGTATGAATATGTGATAATTCAATTAATTTTCTGTTTGAGTTTATACATTTTTTACGAATATATATTTTATTAAATTTTTAACATTTTTAGGATACTGGAGATCATTATTATTTTATTTATTCTATCAAGAATGAAAATTATATAAATAAAAAATAATTAATGTTAATAATAAACTCTTCATAAATTATAATGTAGTCATCATAATAAAATCATTATAAATGGATATAAAGGATCTCTTTTAAATATTATAAGTAAGAATTAATACAAATTATCTTATATTTTACAAGAATTGATAAAAATAAACTTATTATCTTTCAAAGATTAATATATTTAAACTAACCTTACATTGAAGATTTGTTCAATTTAACTAACGTTTAAAGAACATATGAAAATATATTTATTAGGAATGTAATACGAACCTCTTTGAAATATTGGATTCGCTGTAAATACTATTAAATGTCGTAATGGTACCGATAAATTTCTATAAATGGTATTCATTATTCAAATACTTGAAACTTTTAAGAATAATGTGTAACGCTCGTTGTGAATACGTAGAAGTTATTTTTAATTAAAGCTATTCTATTTGATAAAGTATTTTATATAAACAGATACTACCAATGCTAGATGGTTGTTATATTCCATTGCACAAGTGCACTTATATTGTTTACATAATCCATTTGAAAACATTATATGAATGAAATCTAATTGTTTGTCCTTTCCCTTTTTGTTGTTTTGAAAAAAGATAAAATTACGTTGAAGTTAGTGATGTATCTTTTTAGAACACACTATTGTTCGTATTTCTTGACCAATGGTAAGATCTCATGGTAATGTGTCTATATCTTGTAGAGTGGCCTCGACGCGGCAATCTCAGCGTCCGACGTGATCAAAGTGATTTTTAGGCGCAACTTTCAATAAATATGTTGTGCTAGTATCGCGAAAGCAAAGAACGATGAGCTTCTCTAGTGATGAAGTCAATTTCTTGGTTTACCGATACCTTCAAGAATCTGGTATGTTTTTTGGAGTACTTGGTAACCTCTTATTAAATAATGTCGGTAAAGTTTAAATTTTTGTTGTTTATATGTATCTGTTACTTATATAATGCATACATATTTTTACAATAATAATTGCAATTGAAAATGTCTCATTAATTAATAACATTCTATAAAACATAGGTTAAGCGTGATTTAAGGAGGTTATTTGAACACAAATAAATGTATATTTATTTTAATTTAATTTAATTACTGAATTTTTGAATACATTTTAAATACATTTTCAATCATTTTGTAGGATTTCAACATTCTGCATACACATTTGGCATAGAATCACATATATCACAAAGTAACATAAATGGAGCATTAGTACCACCAGCTGCACTTTTATCAATTCTGCAAAAAGGGCTACAATATACAGAAGCAGAGATATCAATAGGTGAAGATGGCACCGAACAAAGAATGGTGGAATCCTTATCTCTTATTGATGCTGTTATGCCAGATGTTGTGGCATCAAGGCAAAATCAAATTAACCAGCAAAAACAACAGGTGAAAACAGAAGTACAAGATACAAATGGAGAAGAAGGTAACTTTATTCATTATACTAATTTTCATTAATATTATATTTTATATATTATATTTTAAAACTAAGAATTATTTTAATATCCTGGTACACCCTGGTTTATAAAAGTATTTATATTTTATAGACCTCCTTATTAAACCAGGTATAGTAATGGACTGCTTTAGTTGCCGGGCTTGTTATGAGTACTTTTTGTTATAACAGTCATATTAGAACAAAATATATTTTTCCTATTTCAATAATGAATTAAAAAGTTTGTTTTTTTATTGTTAAAGTATGTTCTGATATAGCAAAATTAAACTCTTTACTAAATTTATAACATGACCGTAAACTAGGGGCAAACAATATTATTAATATGTGTGTGATCTGGAATGAAGAATAAAAATTAGAAGTTGAAAGATTTATTATCTACAAATTAATTTATGTCTTACCTTTACATGAAAATAATATTATCATGAAGATACTATTATCATTATGATAGTGTTATCATATAGTTGTAAAAAAAAATTAGTTTTTATTTTCTGAATAATATAAATATAGAACAATATTAGAGTAAGAAAAGACAATTGCTAAATATTAAAACAATTTTTTTTAAACAAAATTTCTTTATTTCGTGTTACATATATAATTACACACAGGAGAGAAAACTTTGCATTTGATAATTGTTATTAACTTACTGACCTGTTTTCAGTTGTTACCTCCAATGAAGGTGTAGGCACAAATGAGAGAGGAGGAGATAGGACTGAAATGGAAGTAGATGAGCAACAACAAGGTTCAGGCAGGGGAACTAATGCTAGCGCTGTTGAAATTCCAGACACTAAAGCTACTATATTACGTGGTCATGAATCAGAAGTTTTCATATGTGCATGGAATCCAACAACAGATCTTTTGGCTTCTGGTTCAGGAGATAGTACAGCTCGTATTTGGGATATGTCTGGCAGTTCTCAGGCTCCAAATCAGCTTGTTCTTCGTCACTGTATACAAAAAGGTGGTACTGAAGTTCCAAGTAATAAAGACGTTACTTCGTTAGATTGGAAGGTAAAATGACTGTTACCTTTAAAATGGCAATATCTTAAAAAAAGATACTTATTAAATTTGTAAATATGTTTTAGTGTGATGGTACCTTATTAGCAACAGGAAGTTATGATGGTTATGCACGAATTTGGAAAACAGATGGCAAATTAGCATCCACATTAGGTCAACATAAAGGTCCAATTTTTGCATTAAAATGGAATAAACGTGGAAACTACATATTAAGTGCAGGAGTTGACAAAACAACAATTATTTGGGATGCAGAAAGTGGGCAATGTACTCAACAATTTAGTTTTCATTGTGCTCCTGCCTTAGATGTTGATTGGCAAACAAATACATCATTTGCAAGTTGTTCTACAGATCAATGCATTCATGTTTGCAAACTTAATGTTGATAAACCAATTAAGAGCTTCCAAGGTCATACGGTATGTCTATACAAATAATTTTATTTTTCAATTTAATTAGATATTTCATTAAAAACTAAGGTGGTTTATTCTTCTTTTTAATCATAGAATGAAGTTAATGCTATAAAATGGGATCCTCAAGGCAATTTATTAGCTAGTTGTTCCGATGATATGAGTCTTAAAATTTGGTCTATGAAACAAGATACATGGGTACACGATCTACAAGCTCACAGCAAAGAAATATATACTATTAAATGGTCTCCAACTGGACCTGGAACTCACAATCCAAATATGAATTTAACCTTAGCTAGTGCATCATTTGATTCTACTGTAAGATTATGGGATGTAGAAAGAGGTGCATGTATACACAGACTTACAAAACACACAGAACCAGTGTATAGTGTAGCATTTAGTCCAGATGGTAAATTTCTTGCTAGTGGAAGTTTTGACAAATGTGTTCATATTTGGTCTACTCAGGTGAGATAGTTACTTTTATTTCGTTTATTGTATTTAAAGAGGTTTATATGTATTTTATTTTTTTATTTAATTGTGCAGAATGGTCAATTGGTGCACAGTTACCAAGGTACCGGTGGTATTTTTGAAGTGTGTTGGAACAGTCGAGGTGACAAAGTTGGTGCTTCTGCATCTGATGGCAGTGTATTTGTTCTTGACCTTCGTAAAATGTGATCGCAATTGAATAATAGACTATACTTAATTTCTTGGACTTATTATGATTCTAAGTTACCTTTAATACTTTTTGTTTTATTTTTGTTCAATTCTTCATTATCCAAAATAGTGGCCACGTTTCTCAATTACTTCAAGCTTATTGAGTATAGTTTCATAAAGTATTAATTATTTATACATAGGTCTAAAATGGTTCGATAGTTTATGAGTTAAACAAAAATTTGAACATAAATATAAAATAAAAAATGTGGCTTTTTTAAAAATATTCTTCCTAAGATTCTGTTAAAAATGTTTATAAAATATATTGTACATTCATATTTTCAATGATACTCTGTACAATTTGAAACAGTTTGACAGATATTATATTTCCAGAGCAAAATACTATCTTCATTCACTGTAAGTGGATGGGTACATGTTGTAATTTTAATGATAATACTAAGCATTATACGAACATCGATAATAAGGAATAAAATAAACCTTTTTAAGAAATAGTACAACCATGTGATTTATTTTTATTATATTTTGTTATATCATATTTAGTGATAAAGGTGTAATTAAATTATATAACAAATTTATTTTAAATCAATTTTATTTCATTTTAATTATGCATTGTGCAATTATGTCGTAAAAATAAAAAGCTAAACTGAAAATAAATAAACGTAATATTTTACGTATATTTCAAAATAAATAAAGTCTATATTACATATAATATTTTAAAAATTTCTTACACTTTTTCAATAAGTTATATAATATAATATATAAATAATAATAAAGTCTAATTACATTTATTTCTCAATATTAACATAAACATCAGAAGCGTTAATTATTGTATTTTTAAAATAGTCACAGGAAACAGTCATTATGAGTGGTCGATATAAAAATGAAAGAATATTAGAAAAATTAACCAAAATGAAGTAAAAAGACAAAAAAGAAATACATATAAAATACATTTTGCAAGCATAATTTAATTAAGAAAGTATTTTTTATCGTGAATTAAGTGTAATGTTGTTATCATTGAAGATATTCAATGAAATCTTCAATGAGGTATAAAAATCATACAAAACTAAAACTAAAATATTTGAAAAGAAAATCACGCTTCGATGTTTCACATAGGCATAAACACAATTCGATGAAAAACGTAGTATGTCTATTAATCTATGGTGCATACGAAAGGAACTATTCACCGATTATTCTGAATGTAGTAGTCTGTAATGTAGTATTCCTTTGGTAACAATAAAATATAATTCATTATCTGTCTCTCTTTGTGGATGTTACAGAAATAAAAAAACACGATTAGAATTCGTTGATTACAAAGATGGTAACACAAACAAAAATAATAAAAGTGATTTACATGAGAAAGTTCAAGATATTTCTTTGGAACATTTATTCTTAACTACATTTATTCCTTCCACGAATGAAATTTTTGAGAACAAAGCGATTCATCTATATATTTAAATAATTACATTACATTAAATTTACAGCTATTTGGATTCTATATTCGTAAATAACGCCTAAATTCGGCTTGAAATGATTAGCAAAATATTGCGTGAATACATGGTTATTCAAGAAATTTTACTGTACAATAGATAAATACAGCTTTCCGCTTTTCTTGCACTCTTCGCAGTTAATGTCAATTAAAAGTTGGGTTATCTGTATTTCTAAATAATCATAATAAAATACTTTATATAACGTTTGTATCATCGTGTTCGTGAAACTTAATACTAACGTGAAGAAACATTTACATTAAATTGTATCCAAAATTGGATATGCAATGTCTTCAGTGGAGATTACTGGTTGGGCAGACTTCATGGGATCACAACGCATAATACTGTTTTGTTTCGTCTCTTTGCGCTATCGAAAAGGAAGAAATAGAAAAGAAGCAAAACGTTCGATTCTCAATTTGACGTTAAATTTCCTTGCATATGGAATTTTCGATAATTCAATTTATTTTATTTTTCTCTCGGTATTCCTAATTTCCTCCTTTTCCGTGTGCTACAAAAATTAATCTAGTTACTATTAAAACGATTATAACGAATACAGAAGAAAAAAAATACTGATACATTCTGTTTTTTTAAATTTTTTGCTCTACTAACAATTTCATGCGCACATGCTAATATTTTACTTTACGCTTGACACATGAATAATTTGCGCATAATTCATGAATGAAACGCGACATTAAATTATGAATTTTGCACGCCACAAAATGTATAGATACATGTATGTATATATATATGGTAAAACCTGAGGAATATGACGAATAATAGATAAACTATATGCAATTCATTAGCTTGTTAGATAAAAAACCGTAATATAGCGAAAGTTGATTGCAAATCCTCTTGTTGATTAGAGTACACGTAGTTCGTTCGATTGTACCTGCAAAAACAAATTCCATTAGCGTTTTTATACAAAAAATATTTCAAATTGCTATTCGATGTATAAATAAATAATTTACATTAAAATTAAAATAAATAAATAATGTTGATATTAAGATGAATTTAATTAATTTACGATAATAGAAAACATAAAAGTTTAGGTTAAAAAATTTGTTTAAATTATATAAATGTAAAAATAAAATACATTTTTTCCAAGTGTATTGTAGCTTGTATGCTAAATACTGTTATATTGAAGTAGATTTTAAATAATTGAAAGTTTGTAATTTGATATATACAATAGGATTATATATATTGCACTTTAAAAAATTCTTTGGTCATAAAAATGGATATTCTTTTGAAAGGCATCAGTGATCAGTTGGTACGAAATTTAAGAAGGTGGCGGGGAGGCAAGATGAATTCAAAATATAAAATTTTAGGTTTGAATATTTATTGCTTTCTTAATATTGGAAATATTAATAAAATACTTTCTGCACTTATATTGAATTTTGTATATATATGTGCCCTTATAAGACCTCATAATGGTATAAACGAATGCTTCCTTATCTACCCTGATTAATGAAGAGAGCTGTATTATTAACATCTGTGTCGATAGAATTTAATGCATAGTACTAAAATTTCGGAAACTAGTAAACACTCGATATTAAGCTTTTATATTTTGAGTCTACTAATTGCCACCACCACTTCCCTTAAATTTCGTATTGATTGATGATTGATGCTTTTTGGATGTAAAATTATAAGAATATTAATTGAAAATTTAATTCAAAATTTCTATGATTCTGTGAAAATTTCCATGATTTCTTAAAACATTGTAATTATATCAAGTCATTCCAATAATCTGATTTTTCTGATATATATATATTTCAATTAATTAATATTTTTTTAATTAATTAATTGGTAATATATTTTCCTTTATTATCTACAATTGTTTCTTATTTTCCTATTAAATTTCCTACATTATTTCTAGGTCAGAGCTACTACTATGATATATTTCAGTGTTTACAACTCATCAGAAATACCACTTTTCAAAATATTTGTCAATCATATTAACGGAAAAGAATTTTATTCGAATAAACTTCTAAAGAAAATAAATGATAAGCATTCTTTCTAATATTCGCTTTCATAATTAAATTGACATATGAAATATTTTCTCAAAATTTGAATTCATCAAGTGGATTTTTAATTTTGTTATGTTTATGATTCAAGTCTACAGACTTTTTATTGGAATTTTTGATTAAGGGAATAAGTTAAAAGGAGTAATGAAAAATTTTATGACAAATTGTAACAGATAGCATGTGTTCCAAATGAAATTCACTAAGCCGTTCTAGAATTAAGCGCCATCTGACCCCAATAGGCAGTAGGAAGATTGGGCAAATGGTTTCCGCATGAGATACGCGATATACAGAGGCTTAGATTAACGGAAAAAACCGTTTCATTATTTTAAAGAAGCATATAGAATAGATTGGAATATCGATATGTATATTGACACGAACAGAAATTTAACAAAGCAGTTATAGAAACAGGATTGAAAGAATTTTTAATTTCAGAACTGATGCTTTTTAAAAATACGAAAGAATAAAATTAAATAATCATAAAATTGTGCAAAACTTAAATATGATTAATGCAATTAAATATATGATATTTAAAAAGATCTATAATCCACGTGTCTAAAATTTTACTTAATAAAATAGTGATGAAAATAATGCACCCATTTAACAATAAAAAAATAAAATAAAGTAAAAAGGTTCAGAACCATGTACGTATAGAAATATTAATTTATAAAGTTATCAATAATAATATTAAATATTTTAAATTACTATAATAATTAATATATATTATATGTTATATGTATATGTATTGTATAATAATAATTTATAAAACCATTTACAAAATTAAAGCATGTAATTAAAAAAATGTAATTGAAATTTTAGAAAAAGAGACGTGGGATCAGAATAATTACCCTTCGCGTTTTATCATCCTGCTTTTCTCGAAAAGCATAATCGTCGGTTTGAAGCCAGTCTTGTAGTCTGTCAGGAATTCTTTCCGGAGTTATATTTTGATCGTTACTTTTTCCTTCTTCTTCGATTATATATTGTATTCCGTTTCTTATTCTCGAGTCAACGGATTTGGGCATGTCTCTATTGTAAAGGGGTAAAGATCTTTTTCCAATAGTTTCCAAGATACGGCGGTTCGCGTCGATTTGGCGTTGATCCTGTAACGCCTTACGTCGAGCAAGTTCAAGGAGAACTCTTTGCCTCAAAACGTCTAGGGAATTTACGATAGACAGAGATCCAATTCTCTTGGTTCGAATTACCGTTGATCCAGGATCGTTTCCCGAGTCGAACATTTCGTTCTGAAAATTACGAAATTATTTTTCAATAAAATCATATTTAAAATTAAATATCGTTGAAGTAACTATAGTAATAATTCTTTGCATAATTTTATAAAGTTTTATAAACATCTCTATAACAACCATAAATATACAAAAAATATAGTAACTTTTATAATATAATAATTATAACGTAAAATTTAGGTTAAGATATTTTTAAATTTCGCGGGTTTATAAGCACTGTTGCGTTTGTGCGGTTATTCGAGCAGTGAAAGTTAGTGTGTCCAGCGAAATTAATACGAATCGAGAATAGTTGCTCTTGCGGTTTTTTGTAACGAGTGAATTTAAAACTTAACCTCAAAAAGTGACGATGCACGTGTTATTCAATATACGTTGCACAGTTCTTCTTATACACGAGTCGTGATT